>NC_056431.1:51421165-51696165 GCF_018296145.1 Oncorhynchus tshawytscha | reverse complement strand
CTTTCAGCTGACAACAGGAGTCAGATATTTTGGTTTGGAGTTGGTTAATATGCAGACGAACATTTCAAAATGGTCAAATGTTTTTGTTGTTGTTGCTGTTTACAGTTTGTTATACTATATAGGAGATTTTTGAATTTTGAACTAAACTTGTTTCAGTGGGAAAGGCATGTTTTTTAAAATGGTTTTAACATGAAATATTTCTCAGTAGAAATGTCCATTATTATTACAGATGTATTTACTGAGGGATCAGAACACTAACACAGTAGATACAGAGACAAATACAAAGCCTGTCATGAAATATACCGCTGTTGCACAGCTGAGACTGTGGCTGATTCTGTGGAAACCACAAACTATTAAGTCACCACGAAGCTGCTCTACATCTAACGCACAGCGTTCACCAGCAGTAGTCACTGTGCTGAGGACACTGACAACAAGAGGCAGGTAGTGGTTCGGTAAGCACCTCCTTGCCTGGACGGTCAGGGTTGGACTTGGAGGGGATGCTTACGTTCCCACAGAGAAATAACACATATTGAACTGATGTTCAACATGAAATGAGGGGAACGGGAAATAACCACCTTTGTCCAGATTGTGGAGTGACTGGTCCTGAAAGGCACTAATCTACAAGGGACTTTAACTGGGAACTTCTTTTTTCAACATGCCCCCTGCCCGTGCACAAGTGGGGGGTACTCCCCAAAACCACTCACCAACTCCCATTACTCGGCTGTGCCACAGACAAACCACAGAAAATGTTTTTCCTGGGTGATACGGTATATAGTATGTACAGTTGAAGTCGGAGGTTTACACCTTAGCCAAATACATTTAAACTCATTTTTCCACAATTCCTAACATTTAATCCTAGTAAAAATTCCCTGTCTTAGGTCAGTTAGGATCATCACTTTTAAGAATGTGAAATGTCAGAATAATAGTAGAGAGAATGATTTATTCCAGCTTTTATTTCTTCCATCACATTCCCAGTGGGTCAGAAGTTTACATACTAATTGAGTGTATTTGGTAGCATTGCCTTTAAATTGTTTAACTAGGGTCAAATGTTTCGGGTAGCCTTCCACAAGCTTCCCACAATAAATTGGGTGAATTTTGGCCCATTCCTCCTGACTGAGCTGGTGTAACTGAGTCAGGTTTGCAGGCCTCCTTGCTCGAACACACTTTTTCAGTTCTGCCCACAAATTATCTATGGGATTGAGGTCAGAGCTTTGTGATGGCCACTCCAATACCTTGACTTTGTAGTCCTTAAGACATTTTGCCACAACTTTGGAAGTTTGCTTGGGGTCATTGTCCATTTGGAAGACCCATTTGCGACCAAGCTTTAACTTCCTAACTCATGTCTTGAGATGTTGCTTCAATATATCCACCTTATTTTCCCCCCTCATGATGCCATCTATTTTGTGAAGTACACCAGTCCCTCCTGCAGCAAAGCACCCTCACAACATGATGCTGCCACCCCCATGCTTCACAGTTGGGATGGTGTTCTTCGGCTTGCAAGCTTCCCCCTTTTTCCTCCAAACATAATGATGGTCATTGTGGCCAAACAATTCTATTTTTGTTTCGTCAGACCAGAGGACATTTCTCCAAAAAGTACTATCTTTGTTCCCATGTGCAGTTGAAACCGTAATCTGGCTTTTTTTATGGCGGTTTTGGAGCAGTTGCTTCTTCCTTGCTGAGCAGCCTTTCAGGTTATGTCGATATAGGACTTTTTACTGTGGATATAGATACTTTTGTACCTATTTCCTCCAGCATCTTCATAAGGTCCTTTGCTGTTGTTCTGGGATTGATTTGCACTTTTCGCACCAAAGTACGTTCATCTCTAGGAGACAGAACGCATCTCCTTCCTGAGCGGTATGACAGCTGCGTGGTCCCATGGTGTTTAAACTTGCGTACTATTGTTTGTGCAGATGAACATGGTACCTTCAGGTGTTTGGAAATTGCTCCCAAGGATGAACCAGACTTGTGGAGGTCTACAATTTATTTTCTGAGGTCTTGACTGATTTAATTTGATTTTCCCATGATGTCAAGCAAAGAGGCACTGAGTTTGAAGGTAGGCCTTGAAATACATCCACAGGTACATCTCCAATTAACTCAAATGATGTCAATTAGCCTACCAGAAGCTTCTAAAGCCATGACATCATTTTCTGGAATTTTCCAAGCTGTTTAAATGCACAGTCAACTTAGTGTATGTAAACTTCTGACCCACTGGAATTGTGATATTTTGAATAAGTCTGTATTTTGAATCTGTCTGTAAACAATTGTTGGAAAAATGACTTGTCATGCACAAAGTAGATGTCCTAACCGACAAGCCGAAACTATAGTTTGTTAACAAGAAATTTGGGGAGTGGTTGAAAAACAAGTTTTAATGATTCCAACCTAAGTGTCTGTAAACTTCCCACTTTAACTGTATGTTCTGAATGGCGCTTGTCTTTTCCTCTCTCCTTGTTAATTTTTTAACTCACCTTGTACAGTAAGGGTTTTTCTCTTTACCTCATGGGGTCGTTCCACCAATTTGGTGCCTTTTGAGAACTGTTAAAAGAAAAAGGAATTTCACCTAATTTTAACATTCTGTCAGAGCACATGTTCAGTTCATTAAAACACATTTTCCCAGCTCAATAGGTAAAATAAAAAATATATTTCTAGCCTGTCTATGTCTGTCTATGTATGGGTAACAGGTTTGACATGTTATGCTTGATCCGCTCAGAGTAGAACCATCTCAGCTGCTTTTACGCTAGGATTTGGCTATTAGATGTCTTTTGAAAAAAATATTTAAAAGGAGGAGTTTCGCCATATTACAATGAGAGTTCAGTTCACGTAACAGGGTTGACCTTTAGAATGAGGGACAGATGTAAATGAATCACTCATCACACAAAATAAATAATCATCTTCAGAAATGACTTTGTCAAAGCAGCAAAATAACTAGGGCTTTACAATGATGGTGAGAACTTGTGGGGATTAAGTGGGTTAAAAAACATCTTCCTAGAAGTCACAGAAGGTAGACAGAGGGACATGTCAAAATGCTGATTTTTGGCACTTAGTCAAGACTTTATTTATTCATTCAGATTGATTCAATTCTACATGTGGTCTAAGTTTAAGGACACTTCATTTAATATAACAGGCTTTTGAAATTCAATATTGATGCACAATTTCTACTTAAAATATCAAAGGGATGCCAAAGACACTCTTCGTGGATCGACCCAGTGATAGAACACCTTGTCTTCATGCTCTTTACCTTCAGAACCTTGTGACATGTTGCCTTAATTCCCTGTGATCTGTGATTTCTGTCCTCTCCACCCACTCTGTGATGATGAGGTAGTCCGTATGTGTACAGTAGTGAAACTTGTTCCTATTACACTGCTTATCATCTGTTTTGGGGGTATAGATGTTATTGTCCTGTGAAAACAAAAACAAATGTATGTGAGATTTTAAGCAGCTTATTAAAAATACATTTTGAAATACAGTATACCCACTCTTCTCCTCCTCCATCATCCACTCTTCTCTTCTCCTCCATCATCCATTATTCTCTTCTCCTCCATCATCCACTCTTCTCCTCCCCTTCATTTTCTATTTCACAATGAATGCAACTGTAGACCAAGTGTAAAAGTACAAAAAACTGCAGGACATTTCACCTTCTTTTCTTCCAGGAAATGTCAGCACTCATTTCCCCATTTCCAGTTAATGAAACAAATGAAGATCAACATACATGACCTCACTTGTGTAAAGTCCATGAAGACGCCTATTGCCTCTAGAAGACACACACAAGACCCTCTCCCAGCTGTGCATGAAGTCATATGTAGGCTACGATCAGGGCGGAATATTGGACTCTGGGGTCCCCATGCATGCAAAGGGAGGTGACCTGCTCTGGCTCATTCTGACTCACTGGCTCTCTGGATACACTAGATGCTATGATTGATTTTAGTTGCAGAGATTCTCTCTCACTCATGTTTCTCTCTCCTCAATTTAGAGATTTGTTATCTGACCCATAGGTGTGTGTTTGTCTGATTGATCTCTCTCTTAACCTCTCTGTCAGGTGTTGGAGTTGAGTGCAATATGTTCTCAAAGACAAGAGAGACCAGCTACTGGGAAGCTGTATGTCCCAGATCTAGATAGCCCGTTCCCACTCTGTTTGTGCTGTCTTGCCAACTTCTTGTGACAAAGACCATAAGAGTTGGCAAGACAGCACAATCAGATTTGAGACCAGGCAATGGTGCAGCACAGCACTCTGCATCATGGTGTGCCTCAACCTGGATCAGAACATGCAATACACAGTGCTCATGACCCAAGGGGTGAACTGGAATTCAACAGTACTCTGTGGCAGTGGTTCCCACACTGTGGGTTGGGGCCCACTTGAGGATCGTGGCAGGTGGGCCGCGGGATGACATTGCCCAAATGTTTTTAAATGTAAACTTAATGACTAAAACCAAGTAAAAAGTATGTAGAAAATATCATTTTTATTTTACATGGCAAGTCAGTTAAGAACAAATTCTTATTTTCAATGACGGCCTAGTGGGTTAACTGCCTGTTCAGGGGCCGAACGACAGATTTGTACCTTGTCAGCTCAGGGGTTTGAACTTGCAACCTTCCAGTTACTAGTCTAACGCTCTAACCACTAGGCTACCCTGCCGCCCCATAATGGACCTCTATTTTTCAATAGTCTTTGAGAATTTGCAATCAACTAAATAAAAGGGCCCCATTTGATTTTTGAGCATTAGAACACAGCATTAGCCATGTAAAAATGTGTAGAATTGGATGAAATTAGCTTAAAAACTGCAATATTTTCTCTCAAGTTCTATGGCAAAATGAGTATAATTGCAGGATATTGGCTTTAAAACTGCAACATTTTCTTTCAGCTCCATGACAGGATGTGTGGAATTGCAGGAGTTTAGCTTTGGACCTGCAAGTATTTTGTACTTATTATTGGCTTTGTGTACGTATTTTCGCTGCTCAAACGTTATGGTGGGTCGCGAATCAGACACCTCAGTTGGTGGGTCATGAAGCAAAACAGTTTTGGAGACCACCGCTCTATGGGAATAGAGAGGGCCTCAGTCAAACACACAATTATTTAGCTTTTAGGGTAATTGGATTGCAGTTCATTGCATCAGTGCAAAAGGCAAGAATAGTATTTATACTGTAGTAAGCGTGGATGCAGGAGCCTCCATATTATATTGTCAGAGAGAGAGAGAGATATATAGGGCAATGATGCAGACAGTTTCAATTGTTCAGGAAAACAAAACACAACAATTTGCCTGTTTAACACACACACACACACACACACACACACACACACACACACACACACACACACACACACACACACACACACACACACACACACACACACACACACACACACACACACACACACACACACACACACACACACACACACACACACACACACACACACACACACACACACACACACACACACACACACACACACAACACAAACACAAACACAAACACATCTTTGTTGTTGACAGCAGGTCTGTTGGGAGCAGAGAAGCCTGTTGGAAACAATAGTTTTCATTGTCTGACAAGCAATTTGGTGATTTTCTTTTTGGCTTTGTTCTCTCTGTCTTTCTATTCTCCCGTTGTTGTTCCTGTCTGTCATAGGTTTTGAGACCAAATGGCTGGCTGGGAGAAAATAGGCCTCCCTGTCTGTCCAAGTGACATTTTTATACCCCATCATTTGTTTTCCATTCCAACTGCCACTCTTCATATCTGTGTTGTTTCTTTTATGATATCGGTAGTTTTTCCCCCCTTATTCTTTTATGGAAAAAAAAACCTGCTTCGCTTCCCTCCATCCTTGGCAAGCATGCAAGTCTCCTGTGTCTCTGTCTCCTTGGGACTCCCTTAGCTACAGTATGTGTCTTAACTGAAAACCTTGGATTATGAAAAATGGGCTGCACTTTCAAATGGCTCATTTAGCATAAATGCTATCATATTGGCTGTAACTTATCTTCTACATATTACCGGGCTGTAGTGTTGATGAGGATGGATGGGTTTAGGGGTCGGAGCGACGAGCTGCATGACAGCTGGATCCTAATTGGAGTATCCATCATGAGTGACTTTGAGGTGTATACACACACACACACGCAAACACACACCATCAGAAGTGACTTTGAGGTGTTCCCTAGCATGTGTCTGGTACCCCCAGCCTCTATCTTTTGGAGACATACCTTTAAATAAATCCCAACAAGTATACAATTTTAACCAGAAGGCTGAGGATGGGGGGATAAGGGAGACAGAGGAGAAGGAAACAGATGGCCTTGTATGGATGTGTGTGAGGGGTATACTTGGAAGGAGATTAGCAGCTGGCAATATATAAAGAAATTCCAGGCCCCATATTCATAAAGTGTCTCAGAGTACCTCATCTAGGATCATATCCCCCTTGTCCTATTCATTATGATCTAAAAGGCTAAACTGATCCCAGATCAACACGCTTCATGAATATGAGCCCAGATGTTAGACATTTTACTTTTGATTTCATCTTTTGACTTCCACTTAAGATAGCTAGACTACCATATATCACAGCCTCAGTTTGTCGGGGCATGGACTCCACAAATTGTTAAAAGCGTTTATGGCACAAATTCTCTCTTTCCTGTCCACCCCAAAAAGAGCTACAGTACATAAATATTTTCAACACTTCCATTTCTAACTGTAAAGGGTTGAGAAGAAAAAGCAAGCAGACAGCCAGACCAGAGTTCAGTCTCCTAACTGTAATGTGGGGAGACAAGGTCTAACGGAATCAGCATGTCCTCAGAGTTAAGGCAATTATGATAACCAGGCAGGCGGAAACGCCACGGCCAGGAGAACACTGGACTCTTTGATCTAGCAGGCTTCCTACTTAAATCACACACACACCTACAGAGAGATGCATGCCTTTCTTAGCTAATGCAAACAGGCTCACAGAAAGTCACCCCAGAAGTCTGGCTATACCTCTGTGGATTCCTGGGAGCAGTCTCTTGCACGCACTCACACACAGATGCACTCACACACAGATGCACTCACACACACACACACATACATACCTTCTCCTCCTCCCCTCCCTTCCCCTCATCAAAAATGAACATCTTTTTTTGTTTTGTTTCATGTGGCTACCGGACAGCATGGTTTCCTTTGATTGCTGTGTTCAGACAATGTGACTCAGCACCCTGAACAATGTGTAGGATGGGGTACAGCCAGGGACTAAGCTTCATTTCTACCTCTGGATGAAAACATTGCAACCAGGGTTTGGCTGACTGCTGAAGGTCTGAGAGCAGCAAGTCAGTAGGCAACTGGGAGTTCATGGTGGATCAGGTACTTAGTTTCCTTTGTCCCTCTGGATGATGTGGCAGTCAGAGTTTTGGGTAGGGAATGTCTGGGGGGGATGTAAAGGTACAGTTAGTAGGCGACTGGAATTGGGTGACTGACTGGGAAAGAGACAGTCAGAGGTGTACTCAGTGGAAAACTGGGCATCCATGGTGGATCAGTAGGGGTTTGGGTGACTGAATAGCTGGGGGATGCAGAGGCTCAGTGGGCTACAGTTTCGTCCCTCTGGATAAAAACGTGTCCGGGTTTAGGTAGAAAACGGCTGGGGGAGAGTCAGAGGTACATTCATTCAAAGGTGCAATCAGCAGGGAACTGGGTGTCCAATGTGTGTGTCACCAGTTTCATTAACCTATAGTCCCCTGTCCCTGTGTCATAGCGGAGTGGCACTGAGACCTCTGCTGTGACCAGCTGCTGTCACAACAGCTGTTCCAGTCCAGACCATCACCGGCCTGGCGCTGACGTCAAGGATTCTAAGTCAGATGGGCTCCAAGTCTCTGTCACACACAAGGGGGATGTTTCTCTACTGCTGCTCTCTTAGAGGAGGGGAGAGAGAGGGGGAGAGAAAGTAGGAGAGAGAGAGAGTGAGAGAGAAAGAGAAAGAGATTAATATTGAGGTAGAGTGCTTAAAGATGATGGTAGCTTCTCTCTCTCTCATTCGGAAAGTATTCAGACCCCTTGACTTTTTCCACATTTTGTTATGTTTACAGCCTTATTCTATAATTGATTCAATTGTTTTTTCCCTCATCAATCTACAGTCAATACCCCATAATGACGAAGTGAAAACAGGTTTTTAGAAATTTTGGCAAATGTATTACAAATAAAAAACTGAAATATCACATTTACATAAGTATTCAGACACTTTGCTATGAAACTTGAAATTGAGCTCAGGTGCATCCTGTTTCCATTGATCATCCTTGAGATGTTTCTACAACTTGATTGGAGTCCACCTGTGGTAAATTCAATTGATTGGACATGATTTTGGAAGGCACACACCTGTCTAAAAAAGATCCCGCAGTTGACAGTGCATGTCAGAGCCAAAACTAAGCCATGAGGTCAAAGAAATTGTCCCTAGAGCTCAGACACAAGATTGTGTCGAGGCACAGATCTGGGGAAGGGTACCAAGACATTTATGCAGCATTGAAGGTCCCCAAGAAGACAGTGGCCTCCATAATTCTTAAATGGAAGAAGTTTGGAATCACTAAGACTTTTCCTAGAGTTGCCCGCCCGGCCAAACTGGAAACCAGGCACCACTCATCACCTGGCCAATACCATCCCTACAGAGAGATCCTTGTTGAAAACTTGCTCCAGAGCGCTCAGGACCTCAGACTGGGGCAAAGGTTCACCTTCCAACAGGTCAACGACCCTAAGCACACAGCCAAGACAACGCAGGAGCGGCTTCGGGACAAGTCTCTGAATGTCCTAGAGTGGCCCAGCCAGAGCCCAGACTTCAACCTGATTGAACAACATGACAGAGCTTGAGAGGATCTGCAGAGAAGAATGGGAGAAACTCCCCAAATACAGGTGTGCCAAGCTTGTAGTGTCATACCCAAGAAGACTCAAGGCTGTAATCACTACCAAACGTGCTTCAACAAAGTACTGAGGAAAGGGTCTGAATACTTATGTAAATGTGATATTTCAGTTTTTTTAATATAGGTCTAAAAAAGGTCTAAAATGTCTAAAAAGCTGTTTTTGCTTGGTCATTATGGGCTCTTTTGTGTAGATTAATGGGGGGGAAAACTATTTAATCCATTTTAGAATAAGGCTGTAAAGTAACAAAATGTGGAAAAAGTAAAGGGGTCTGAATATTTATATATATATACATATCTGTGCTGCCGATGAGAGCGCCTGGACCCTGTTCTGTTATGTTCCCTTCTGTGAGGTGACTGCAGCCAGTACACTCACAATTGGACACTGGGATTGAAACACATTGCCTCCCAGTTGGGGTGGCTTACATTGCCAATGGATGAGTGGGTGTGAGGGGAGACACAGGTGAGGACAGGGCTGACCAAGTGCATACCCGGTTACAGTGAAAGACATCCCCGGTAATATATTTTTTTGTCATTGTCTTGCCACCTACTGTACGTTGGCAGAGAACTACCACATTATAAAGTAATTGGATTTCCCTGCAACCTACAACAAATCAGCCAACTGTTCTAATCTTTGAACAGATCGATTCAAATCCCTGAGCAGATAAGCAGATAGTCTGCCAAACACCTCCCCCAAATAAAAGTCCCATCCTCCTTCATATTTCATGGGAGACAGTATATATGTTGGCTTTACATACAGTGCCTTGCGAAAGTATTCGGCCCCCTTGAACTTTGCGACCTTTTGCCACATTTCAGGCTTCAAACATAAAGATATAAAACTGTATTTTTTTGTGAAGAATCAACAACAAGTGGGACACAATCATGAAGTGGAACGACATTTATTGGATATTTCAAACTTTTTTAACATATCAAAAACTGAAAAATTGGGCGTGCAAAATTATTCAGCCCCCTTAAGTTAATACTTTGTAGCACCACCTTTTGCTGCGATTACAGCTGTAAGTCGCTTGGGGTATGTCTCTATCAGTTTTGCACATCGAGAGACTGAAGTTTTTTCCCATTCCTCCTTGCAAAACAGCTTGAGCTCAGTGAGGTTGGATGGAGAGCATTTGTGAACAGCAGTTTTCAGTTCTTTCCACAGATTCTCGATTGGATTCAGGTCTGGACTTTGACTTGGCCATTCTAACACCTGGATATGTTTATTTTTGAACCATTCCATTGTAGATTTTGCTTTATGTTTTGGATCATTGTCTTGTTGGAAGACAAATCTCCGTCCCAGTCTCAGGTCTTTTGCAGACTCCATCAGGTTTTCTTCCAGAATGGTCCTGTATTTGGCTCCATCCATCTTCCCATCAATTTTAACCATCTTCCCTGTCCCTGCTGAAGAAAAGCAGGCCCAAACCATGATGCTGCCACCACCATGTTTGACAGTGGGGATGGTGTGTTCAGGGTGATGAGCTGTGTTGCTTTTACGCCAAACATAACGTTTTGCATTGTTGCCAAAAAGTTCAATTTTGGTTTCATCTGACCAGAGCACCTTCTTCCACATGTTTGGTGTGTCTCCCAGGTGGCTTGTGGCAAACTTTAAACAACACTTTTTATGGATATCTTTAAGAAATGGCTTTCTTCTTGCCACTCTTCCATAAAGGCCAGATTTGTGCAATATACGACTGATTGTTGTCCTATGGACAGAGTCTCCCACCTCAGCTGTAGATCTCTGCAGTTCATCCAGAGTGATCATGGACCTCTTGGCTGCATCTCTGATCAGTCTTCTCCTTGTATGAGCTGAAAGTTTAGAGGGACGGCCAGGTCTTGGTAGATTTGCAGTGGTCTGATACTCCTTCCATTTCAATATTATCGCTTGCACAGTGCTCCTTGGGATGTTTAAAGCTTGGGAAATCTTTTTGTATCCAAATCCAGCTTTAAACTTCTTCACAACAGTATCTCGGACCTGCCTGGTGTGTTCCTTGTTCTTCATGATGCTCTCTGCGCTTTTAACGGACCTCTGAGACTATCACAGTGCAGGTGCATTTATATGGAGACTTGATTACACACAGGTGGATTGTATTTATCATCATTAGTCATTTAGGTCAACATTGGATCATTCAGAGATCCTCACTGAACTTCTGGAGAGAGTTTGCTGCACTGAAAGTAAAAGGGCTGAATAATTTTGCACGCCCAATTTTTCAGTTTTTGATTTGTTAAAAAAGTTTGAAATATCCAATAAATGTCGTTCCACTTCATGATTGTGTCCCACTTGTTGTTGATTCTTCACAAAAAAATACAGTTTTATATCTTTATGTTTGAAGCCTGAAATGTGGCAAAAGGTCGCAAAGTTCAAGGGGGCCGAATACTTTTGCAAGGCACTGTAGTACATCCCTCTAGCTTGCTCTTTGCCAAAACCTCCCTTAAGGGTAAGAGGTATGTTGATCTTCCTGGTGAAATAAAGATAAAAAAATGTAAACACCAAGATGTACCACATCCCCATGCCTACCCCCCCCCCCTCCTCCTCCTACGCTCAGCATATAGGGTATATAGGCTGTGAAAGAGAGAAGAGAGAGCTAGCATGACTAGATAGATTCTCTCAGCAGCTTACGGCCCTCTTCACAGCAGGAGAGGAGAGGATAGAGGAGAGGATAATACAGGCTAAAGAAAGGCAACTGCCAGGAGAGATCTGCTAACAATGAACCTGTTTGTTGCTTTTAAGTTAAACACAGTGCAGCTCTGTCTCTGTTCACATGGGGCCCCTACTGGGAGAGCCAGAGTCCCCAGAGGCTTACAGGGGCTTACCTGAGATGTAAGGTGAGAAAATACTCCTTGAAGAACCATCAAATCTCTCCCTGAACCTCATTTGGGGCCTCAATGAGACTTCCTGGTAAATAAAGGGTTTAATATAAAATAAGTCTGAATAGGCCCCGTGGAGGTAAAGACCCAGAGTTAATATGGAACCCAAAACTGCCTGTTAAGTTCAAGCCTAGGCATTCGCTAGAGGAGCTAATGCAAGTCTTCTGGTCTCAGGCAATGTTATAGATCACAAGAGTGACCAAAATATCTCTTCTACGCTTGCACACATTTAAACCAAGTAAAACCCACTATACTATAGGATATCTAAAGTTTAAAAACCTTTGCGACAGTTTCATCACTATTGAACAGAAACAAATGGAAAGACATAAATACATTTCATCACGTATGCATGACCCATTTGAAAAGATTTGAGTGGTGAACATTAACAGTGGTGACTGTTGCGCTCCAACTGACCTTGTTCCAAATGACCTGTTCCCTATATAGTGCACTACTTTTGACAACAGCCAAGGGCCCATTGGGTGCACCATTGTATATATGCAATAGGGTGCCATGTGGGACACAGCCGCCCTAGAAGAGGCCCTGTGTATAGCTGCTCCAGCCCTCTCAGACATAATGCTCTCCAGCTGAGAGGAAATAGGTCCTTTCCTCCTCAGAAAAAACACCTGACCTTCTCAGCCCTCTTCTGTAGCTCTATATAAATACTGCATGATTATATGGTGGAAAGGCTCTGGAAGTTCTGCCACTCGGTATGGCCTTTGCAGCACTGTAGCTTTATATAAATACTGTCTGTGCGACGACTAGCAGCAGCATCATCATGCATAATATGTGGTTTAGCGGCTCTGAAATGTCAGTAAGGAGTTCTGTCACTCTGTAATGTACATACTGTATACAGGTCACACGGTACTGCTGAAAAAGCACTTTGATTTAGAAGAAAGACGCCTGACCTGTTTCATTGTTTTCCACTGAATTCAGATTTGTATGTTTGGTTGATTTTGGTTTATTCAACATAAAACAAGACTGTTGTACACATCTGTCTCTGTTTCAAAAAATGACAGAGAAGTAGAAAGTGTTTTGTGGGCGGAAATAAGAACACATCACTTCAAACAACACCTTAACTTTGTTGGAACAAATTGATGGTTCATATAGAGTGCGTTGTGTGTGTGTGTGTGTGTGTGTGTATGTGTGTGTTTGCGACCGTGATCGTGCGTGAACTTTTCAGGGACACAGCAGCAAAATGCTTCAAATAAACACAAGGACAGGAAATTTGCTTAAAAGCCTAGTGGAGAATGCCTAGAATATGACCTGACACACTGATTGTCACTTACTTTCTGCCTCCTGATTTCTTGTTTCTCAAAGTTTAATGCACTACCATCGAGAGCCTTTTTTGTTGCCTAAGCATGCGCTTGTACCCCTTTCAGAACTCTCAACTTCAGATGGATACAAGGGGGCAGAAAAAGGCTTGCAGCTCTCTACATAAATTATTCAGGTTTAGCTACTTGTTCTTAGCTACCCAGGTTGGGTTCGGTTTCAACGCATTAACCTCCCACAGGGAGCAGGGGAACAGGAAGCCTATTTGTCATCGCAGTGAGACCTGTGAGAATGGATTAAATATAAATCAAGATGTGTCTATTGTGGAGAATAGCAACTAGTCTCTGTAGAAGAAAACAAACAATCTGAATCTCAGAGGTCCTGAAACAAAAAAAACAGTTTTGCTGCAAAACTAAGATGTAAGTCTTATCAGTTGTGACAGGAGGGAGGAAACTATCAAGTATGGATCTGGAATTGGGCTTTAATCGTCTATACCATGCCCCTCGGGTCCTGGGTGGGTTGTTGTGTTTGCTAACATAGAGAAAGACCTTACTGTTTTTAGGACAAAAGCCTTGTCCCTATAAAAGGCCAATAAACGATGACATAAGGATATAATGTTGGGGATAGATCCCTGTGGTACATTGGACTGTTATCATTTACACTAGTACTCACTGTATAGTGTTGCACTGCTAAATATCGCACCATTACCAGACCTAAAACAGCTGGGATTGAGGCTACCCTGTGGCCCCGTACTGTAGAGGCCTTCGTGGATCCAAAAAGTTGGACGTGTTCCCGAAATGGACCTGGGGTTTCCAATCCGGACCTGATATGCATAAATAAAATAAAATAAATATAGAGACCCATTCCGAACGGACCCGAGGACAACTAGACCCATTCCGTATAGACCTGATTGGATCCAGACCCGGTCCAATCCGATCCGAGTGAGGGAAGCAGCAGAAAAGTCCATTTTTTAAACTACTTTATTAACCAGAGCTGATAAAGCGCGAGGGAGAGGAGGTAGAGAGACGTGACGCTCTTGCAGGGGCCTAGTGGACTAAACTCCAATCCATGGTGAAGGACGTTTCTGATGAACTTCTCCAACATTGTGAATCCGAGACCAGGCTTTGTGGAATCTAGCTCCGACTACATTGAATATCCCAAGGTCAATACTTAAAAATATATACATTATGAAATGCCCACCTTGTAACTACAGTGGTTCCTCCTTTAAAAGTTGCGAGCTTGCACCGCGAGACCCAGCATCACAGCGTCATTTCTCCAGACCACCACAAGGGGGAGATAGAGCACTCATTATGCATTTTGGTCCCACGGTTTTTATATGACCAATAATATTGAGTGGTTCCAATGACAAATTTGACGGGAGTCACCCGTCCCTGGTGGCTTTCTTCAACAAAGTTGGCTGACAAAACATTACCGGGGAGCAGAGGTAAGTAGTTATAACGTCATAACGAGTCAAACTAAAAATGTACAATTTTGCATCTTTTTTTGTCAAAGTTCATTTACGAAAATCACGATTTAGCAAGTTAACTGACTAGCTAACATTAGCCAGCTAGCTAGCTGGTGTTATGACATGAGTACAGTATGACATTGTAATTTGTGTTGTTTAATGTTTTAGGGACTCCTGAGAAAACCAGTAAACCAGGCTGTCGTCTTGGGAAACAATGGATGTAAAGAATCTAGCTAGCTGAAGCATTTACTGCAAATTGAATGTACAATTGTGTAAGATTGCCTTGCCATGCAATGCAGTTGAAGTAACATAGCTAATGTTAGCTAACTATTTACTTGCTTATTGTGTAATGGAGGATAAAAATAACTGTATGCCTATGGATGTGTAGCTAGCTACATTATGTAGCCGATCTGTGTTGGACCCTAAAACGTTAGGTTCTGAACTAATATTCATACCAATCTATGAGCCTCAGCTATCATAGTTGTTGTATCAACTTCAAGTCTGAATGGCATTAATGAAGTCTATGGATTGAGTAGAATATAATAACTTTATTGTGCCAAGGACACAAGTCCTATATACATGTACTGTAGTTATTACCACACATGAGATCCCCCCCGCGTTGTACGCTGTACATTGAATATATTCACTGATCATGTACTCTTCCTTGGCAAATAAAGGTGTGGTTCAGGTATGAATCGCTGAGACATTCTTTTTCAGTCATATCCAATACCAGGTGTATCAAACTACATTCTTTGAATGATAATGTGTCTGCATGTATGTATTACAACTATACACTTCAACAGTGTTTACCACTCCTGTTCCTGGGATATCAATGATTACACATTGAAACTATGCAATAGCCTAGAAACATGATTTAAGTAAAGGGTGATTTGTAATTCATATATACAGAATGAAAATAAACTATGCATATCTAACTCCATTCATCTGCATTAATCAGGACACAGGGTAGTATTTCAATGAGATACTTCATTTCAGCCAGTGGAGAATGTGAAACGCTTTATTGAAAGAAGTTCATTATCCAGGTGTTATAAATACATAATACATGCATTATAATTATGATAATTGTAATATTATATTATAAATACAAGTTCAATCTGTACTTCAATGCACATATGGTGTGCACTATAAAACGAAGAAGAAAGACGAGGTGGTGAGAGAGGTGTAGAAGACAGAAAGGGAAAGAGGTAAGATCAGCGGCAGACAGCATATGATTAATGAATTACAGTGCTACCCTAATATTCTCTCAGTTCATCACAATTTCAGTGTCTCTAGCGGTGTCTCCTAACCAGCCTTGGGCCCACAGTTGGCCAAAAGGTTATCTTAAGAGCGGGTGAGGTGGCGATGACGGGACTGGCTTCCTCTCTCACATCAAAATATACCTGCAGACGAGAGACAGATGGGTAGAGAGCATTATTATGCCTTGTTTTTTTTATTCAAACACGGTCAATCATCATAATCATCAGGAGGTAAAATTCAAAACTGACCTTGGATCATTAACTGTGGGACTACTACATCTCTATCTGTGTTTCAATGTAAAGCATCTCTTTAATGGTACTTCCTGTCGACCTGACCTCTCATCTATGATCATGCTGTGCCCTCTGACAGCCAGTTCAGATGTGGGAGGGGTTCCCCGACACAGCTGATATAACCTAGAGGATTTAGGGAGAAGGATGAAGTGAAGGAGAGAGTGTTATTGTGTGTGTGTGGTCTCAACTGGTGTCCACACTAAGTGGCCAAAGAGTACTTTATGCTGAAAAACAGACACATGAGGACAAACAATAGAAGATAATGTCATTATTAGACATAAATACCACTTGAAGCTTGATGATGACTTGATCATTTGAATCAGCTGTATAGTGCTAAGGCAAAAATGTGCACAGGTGTTTGGAGGATTCCGATATGCCACAGCTGGTGAGGTGTCAGGTTCGCCTCTGTACTTAAGGGGCGATTATTCCAACTCTCTGTGAAATGCTGCAGATGTACACGCAGACGAGGTAGGAACACATATCCCACACAGAAGAGGTGGAAAGAATTCGACAGGTCAAGGTACCCTTCTTCCTCCTAACTGTGCATGTGAGACAGGTTCCATGTACAACAAGACAGGCAGAGAGGTAGAGAGAAAAAGAACACCGAACAGTTTAATTACCTCTGGTTATGGACACTTTTGCCAGCAATAAAGCTTCCACAGCCTGCTCCTCAGGCAGTGAACATCTGGCAATATCTACATTTCCGACCCCTTGATCAGCTCGCACTCTGAAAGTAAAGAAAATAGCTTATTTTTTGTAGATATGAAAACAATAACTGAGATGACCGTTTAATCTAAAGCAGCAGATGTCACTTTCAGGATATGTCAATACAGCACAGAAAGCTTAACACCAGACTGGAATTGTGGTTGTTCATTAGGTGATGGGAAATATGCAATATGTATACAAAATAATGTACTTACCTCTTACCTGTATCTTGAAAAAAAGCATTGGAATTAAAAGTGATGTTTAACCTATTAACCTGTTTCATTATTTATGTATTACCAATTGATGAAGAACAACTCCAATTTCATACATCATTGAACATTTGTTGACGAATAATTAAGAATAAAAAGTTAAAATAACTTAGATTTGATGGACACATTATACATCTTAATACTTTATCAATTTATGATTTGTATCAATGTGGACGGGAGACATGGGTGCAGGAACAGAGTATTTTTCCCGAGCAATGCAACGAAGCTGGATCATTCTGGAAATGATGCCTGCACCATCTACACGCTGCAAAGACTCGTCGCCGTTGTACACGATGGTCCATTGCTCTGAGACTTCCTTTGACCATTCTAAAGCCCACATGGGGCATCCTTGCCTTAATGGCGCTGACTTTCTGGTCTAACTCTTCATCTGACATATCAGAATAGCATTCCCTGACAGACATATTGTTCTTTCATTCTTCTGTATAAAAAAAAGCAAACCGTTACACTGTCATGAAATATGATTACATATCAACTATGAAACAAATACGACATGACCTGTTTATGAGTTGCCATGAAATAAAGTTAGATTAATTCAACTGAAAATGCCGAGAACAGGCATTCGTAGCTAAATGCTTTTGGTTAGCTTGAGAATAATAATTGCATGATTTATCATTCTACTGTATGTATGAATTAGAGGTCGACCGATTATAGATTTTTCAACGTTGATACCGATAGCAATTATTGGAGGACCAAAAAAGCCGATATCGATTAATGGGCTGATTGTTTTTATTTATATTTATTTATTTATAATGACAATTACAACAATACTGAATGAACACTTTTATTTTAACTTAATATAATATATCAATCAAATCAATTTAGCATCAAATAAACAATGGAACACAATTTGGTTTAAATAATGCAAAA
Organism: Oncorhynchus tshawytscha; assembly: GCF_018296145.1. Classification (NCBI taxonomy): domain Eukaryota; kingdom Metazoa; phylum Chordata; class Actinopteri; order Salmoniformes; family Salmonidae; genus Oncorhynchus; species Oncorhynchus tshawytscha. The sequence continues at coordinate 51,678,317 of NC_056431.1, read as the reverse complement.
AGAAGAAGAAAGTAAAAGTGCAATATGTGCCATGTAAAAAAGCTAACGTTTAAGTTCCTTGCTCAGAACATGAGAACATACAAAAACTGGTGGTTCCTTTTAACATGAGTCTTCAATAATCCCAGATAAGAAGTTTTAGGTTGAGGTTATTATAGGAATTATAGGACTATTTCCCTCTATACTGTTTGTATTTCATATTGACTATTGGATGTTCTTATAGGCACTTTAGTATTGTCAGTGTAACAGTATAGCTTCCGTTCCTCTCCCCATGCAGAGCAAGGGGAACAACTACTCCGAGTCTCAGACCGAGTGACGTTTGAAACGCTATTAGCGCGCACCCTGCTAACTAGCTAGCCATTTCACATCGGTTACACCAGCCTAATCTCGGGAGTTGATAGGCTTGAAGTCACAAACAGCTCAATGCTTGAAGCATTGTGAAGAGCTGCTGGCAAAACACATGAAAGTGCTGTTGAATGAATGCTTACGAGCCTGCTGCTGCCTACCATCGCTCAGTCAGACTGCTCTATCAAATATCAAATCATAGACTTAATTATAACATAATAACACACAGAAATACGAGCCTTAGGTCATCAATATGGTAAAATCCGGAAACTATCATTTCGAAAATAAAACGTTTATTCTTTCAGTGAAATACGGAACCGTTCCGTATTTTATCTAACGGGTGGCATCCCTAAGTCTAAATATTGCTGTTACACTGTACAACCTTCGATGTTATGTCATAATTACGTAAAATTCTGGCACATTAGTTCGGCAAACAAGCCAGGCGGCCCAAACTGTTGCATATACCCTGACTCTGTTGCACAGAACACAAGAGAAGTGACAATTTCCCTCGTTAATATTGCTTGCTAACATGAATTTCTTTTAACTAAATATGCAGGTTTAAAAATATATACTTCTGTGTATTGATTTTAAGAAAGGCATTGATGTTTATGGTTAGGTACATTCGTGCAACGATTATGCTTTTTTCGCAAATGTGCTTTTTTTAAATCATCCCCGTTTGGCGAAATTGGCTGTCTTTGTTAGGAAGAAATAGTCTTCACAGTTCGCAACGAGCCAGGCGGCCCAAACTGCTGCATATACCCTGACTCTGTTGCACAAAACGCAAGAGAAGTGACACAATTTCCCTAGTGAAAAGAAATTCATGTTATCAGGCAATATTAACTAAACATGCAGGTTTAAAAATATATACTTGTGTATTGACTTTAAGAAAGGCGTTGATGTTTATGGTTAGGTACACATTGGTGCAGCAACCCCCTATGAACCTTTTGCAAGTTTTACAGCCAAGTAGGCTACTGGGTTACCTTCAGATGACTCCCCTGAAGCAACTGACATCTTCGTGTTGGTGAGAGTCTCCCCATTCAATATTGGGGAAACATTAGTTTGTAGCTCCAACGGTTCGGTCTGGAGACTCTAAGACCTCGAAACGTTGCAAAGCTTGTGGATGTTGAAGAGCCAAATAAACGACACTGTCGTGTTTGTGGAGAGTCATCTTTCGTGTTTCTGGAGAGTCTCATCTTTCGTGTTTGTGGAGAGTCTCATCTTTTGTGTTTGTGGAGAGTCTCATCTTTTGTGTTTGTGGAGAGTCTCATCTTTTGTGTTTGTGGAGAGTCTCATCTTTCGATGGTGGTGACTTAAGTTAGTAGCTCACACGATTTGGGTTTCACAGACGATTTAGTGATGATTTTCTTTTCTGGATCCTCTCAAGTGTAGAAAAAGTCCGCTTTCACAAGTCCCATGTTGTGTCAGCAGAAAGAGGTGATTGAGCTGCAGCCACTACAAGACATGGTAAGTCTTTAGTGTAATAACCTTTTACTGCAGTGAACTAAATCAAAGTCGCACAGAGTGTTTCTTGGTAGTCTTAAACAAATCTACTTTGAAACAAAATGATACACCTCACACACATGATTATGGGCTTAAAACAAAGAAGACACCTGTACCATGTCAGATATAGAGTTGAAATGTATTACATTTTGAGTTGGCATCCCAATATTACACTACAGTTGAAGTCGGAAGTTTACATACACCTTAGCCAAATACATTTAAACTCAGTTTTTCACAATTCCTGACATTTAATCCTAGTAAAAATTCCCTGTCTTAGGTCAGTTAGGATCACCACTTTATTTTAAGAATGTGGCCAGAAGTTTACATACACTCAATTATTATTTGGTAGCATTGCCTTTAAATTGTTTAACTTGGGTCAAATGTTTCAGGTAGCCTTCCTCAAGTGAATTTTGGCCCATTCCTCCTGACAGAGCTGGTGTAACTGAGCCAGGTTTGTAGGCCTCCTTGCTCGAACATGCTTTTTCAGTTCTGCCCACAAATTTTCTAGAGGATTGAGGTCAGGGCTTTGTGTTGTCCTTTAAGCCATTTTGCCACAACTTTGGAAGTATGCTTGGAGTCATTGTCCATTTGGAAGACCCATTTGCAACCAAGCTTTAACTTCCTGACTGATGTCTTGAGATGTTGCTTCAATATATCCACATAATTTTCCTCCCACATGATGCCATCAATTTTGTGAAGTGCACCAGTCCCTCCTGCAGCAAAGCACCCCCACAACATGATGCTGCCACCTCGTGCTTCATGGTTGGAATGGTATTCTTCGGCTTGCTAGCCTCCCCCTTTTTCCTCCAAACATAACGATGGTCATTATGGCCAAACAGTTCTATTTTTGTTTCATCAAAAAGTATGATCTTTGTCCCCATGTGCAGTTGCAAACTGTCTGGCTTATTTATGGCGGTTTTGGAGCAGTGGCTTCTTCCTTGCTGAGCGGCCTTTCAGGTTATGTCGATATAGGACTCTTTTTACTGTGGATATAGACACTTTTGTACCTGTTTCGACCAGCATCTTCACAAGGGCCTTTGCTGTTGTTCTGGGATTGATTTGCACTTTTCACACCAAAGTACATTCATCTCTAGGAGACAGACTGCGTCTCCTTCCTGATTGGTATGATGGCTGCATGGTCCCAAGGTGTTTATACTTGCATACTATTGTTTGTACAGATGAATGTGGTACCTTCAGTTATTTGTAAAATGCTCCCAAGGATGAACCAGACTTTTTCTGATGTCTTGGCTGATTTCTTTAGATTTTTCCATGATGTCAAGCAAAGTGGCACTGGATTTGAAGATAGGCCTTGAAATACAGGTACACCTCCAATTGACTCAAATGATGTCAATGAGCCTATCAGAAGTTTCTACAGCCATGACATATGTTTCCAAGCTGTTTAAAGGCACAATCAACTTAGTGTATGTAAACTTCTGACCCACTGGAATTGTGATACAGTGAATTATAAGTGAAATAATCTGTCTGCAAACAATTGTTGGAAAAATTACTTGTGTCATGCACAAAGTAGATGTCCTAACCGACTTGCCAAAACTATAGTTTGTTAACAAGACATTTGTGGAGTGGTTGAAAAACAAGTTTTAATTACTCCAACCTAAGTGTATGCAAACTTCTGACTCCAACTTTACAGAAGACTGGAATATAACAAAACCGTTTGACATAGAAACACTGGAATTTCTGTATGTTTTTAAATCTGTGGACAACGGAAGATTGGAGTTAAGATCAGAATGAATAGTGTATTGGCCACTGTGGGTGAAAATCCAGCACTTGAAGAAAAAGAAAATGAGGAATATAGTGTATATATAATTATTTAACTACAGGTACCGTAGATGTGAGTGAAATTGCCGTAAATAACAGTAGACGTATTGTTGTTCGTTTGTTTACTCAAATTAGGGTAGGGATGGAAGGGTAGGGGGTGGAAGGGTAGGGGGGATGGAAGGTTAGGGGGTGGAGGGGTAGGGGGATGGAAGGGTGGGGGGGTGGAAGGGTAGGGGGTGGAAGGGTAGGGGGATGGAAGGGTAGGGGGATGGAAGGGTAGGGGGGGATGGAAGGGTAGGGGGTGGAAGGGTAGGGGGGATGGAAGGGTAGGGGGTATGGAAGGGTAGGGGGGGGGGGTGGGGGGGATGGAAGGGTAGGGGGTGGAAGGGTGGGGGGATGGAAGGGTAGGGGGGGGTGGAAGGGTAGGGGGGTGGAAGGGTAGGGGGTGGAAGGGTAGGGGGGTGGAAGGGTAGGGGGGTATGGAAGGGTAGGGGGGGGTGGAAGGGTAGGGGGGGATGGAAGGGTGGGGGGATGGAAGGGTAGGGGGTGGAAGGGTAGGGGGTGGAAGGGTAGGGGGGGTGGAAGGGTAGGGATGGAAGGGTAGGGATGGAAGGGTAGGGGGGCAGTATAGTGAAAAGAACACACACACACACACACAAAACAAGCACATCAAACCACACCCCGAAACCAACTCGCGTTTTAATTTAGTAATGGCCGCTAGCATTTCTTAATTAACCAAATCTAAAACGAGGCCAAATCAGAAAGTGCAGTCACCCTTTAAAGTACACAATAATTTATCTGTGTATTTCAGATGGAATCAAGGCATTAGAATGTACCAGAGGCCAGAAAAGTAGAGATTTTTCTGCAATTTCTTTCCCCAGGGGCATGTTCCCCCAGCCCAGAGCTCCCTAGCTGGCAACTTTTTCTATTTGGCTGGCTACTCCTTGTACTTATGAAATACACTGTACACATGCAGATTGTACAACTAATGTCCAGTACTACTGTCACACCCTGATCTTTTTCACCTGTCTTGTGCTTGTCTCCACCCCCTTCCAGGTGTCGCCCATCTTCCCCATTATACCCTGTGTTCTTTGTTCTTTGTGTTCTTTGTTTATCTGTTTTCCAGTTCGTCTTGTCTTGTCAGGTCTTACCAGCGTTCTCTCCCGCCTTCCTGTTTCTTTAGTTCTGTTTCCTATTTTTTCTCGGTTCTGACCATTCTGCCTGCCCTGACCCCGAACCTGCATGCCATCCTGACTCTGACCTGATGGCAACTCTGACCTGATGGCTAGTGCCTCTGGTGGCACGCTGCGATGCAGTGCCCTAGACCACTGCGCCACCCGGGAGGCCAACAGAGTGTTTCTATGCAAAAAGTAATTACCTGTATAGACACCGGATAATGGTTGTTTAAACATTTTTGTGCAGACAAACTCTCTGTAGCATCACAAAAATATAATTGGTTTCACAACAATTGTGTCAAATGTGTTATATATCATTTGGCAACTTGTGTGTGTACAGGCCTCTATGATTCAGTAAGACCCTGTTTCCTTTATTTGGGCATGGTGGAGTCCCTTTTTATACCATCTTTAGATTTATGCATGTCCCCATCCACATTTTCGTGCCATCAGCAATTTTTTAGTAAGTTTTACGGCCAAGTCATCAATATCCCCACTCCTCAGAGTGTGCTTTAGCATTTACAACCCCTGACAGGTGGTTAAGTAGATTAAATAAAACACAAATGGATGTCTCCATCAATACCTTACAGCCTCGCAATGACCAACAACTTTAAACTGGAGGTGCTCAAATGAGTCCCTAATAAAATAAATATAAAAGTAAAACATTCTAGAATTGATTTTAGCATGTAATTTGAGACTGGTACTATATTTATTTTTTATTTTTAAAGATGTGAGCATGGATGGAGCCTCATGGTGTTCCAACATTGTTTGGTTCCCTCCCTCTTTCATTCCTCTCTCTCTCTCATTAGAGAGGACTGGGGAGGGATGGTGTACAGGAGAAGACCCTACATCACTGCCCTTTCTCTGCCTCCCACTCATCACTCACCTTCAGGGTATGTTAACCAGTACCAACATCAACCCATCCTCTTGTGGTGGTCTGGCTAATGGAGGTTGGAGGATACAAGGCACTGGAGTTGTTAGATCAACTCTGACCTCTGGTCCTCTATTGGTCATCTAGGGTTAGGGTTGAAACAGGATCTGGACAGGGATGGGAAGAAATGACAAAATACAACTACAAAATACCATAAAGATCAATGTATCAAAATAATCAAAAAAATACTTATATTTTGAAATGTGTTTAATTTTGAAATATAGAAATATATTTGCAAGTAGCCAACATGAACAGCAACAACATTCTCAGTAATGGTTATAGAAACGTTTTACTTGCCATGACTGTGATATGTGTTGTTTATCTACCTTAGTTGAATTCACTGACTGTAAGAAGAGTGTCTGCTAAATTAACTAAATGTAAATATATAAGTGAAAATGAACATACCAAAATGAACTGCAAAGCACACCATTTATCATTGGCCTTGTTTCTAGGTCATGTTTTGAATTTTTAACTGTAGGTAAAAAAAAAAAATATTTAAAAAGGAATTTGGCCTTTAATACTATAGCCCACAGAAATGCATTGAATAACATATTCATACATGGCAAAAACAGACAGTAAAAAAAATATCATAAGGAATAAGGTTTTGAAGTGTCTGCCCTATATCTAGGAGATATAAGAAAGCTCAAGAAATATCTTAGTTTTTTGGACACATATTTAACCTTTTTTCGGTTGGCACAAAACTAACTCCATATTTCCATATTTTGTACGTTGTTACCTTCATACGAGTCCTGTGACATTTATGAGGGTCGTAGACCAAACGGAGAACAGCATCATATTAGTTTGTAGGCCAAACCGTTCTGACGCTACAGATGTTTTTTTGTGAGAAGACCGATTTTCGGGATGTCACATGGTCTGACAAGCACCGGCTCAGCCACCTTCCACCACAGATACAGAAGGCTGCCATTTGTTGATGTGGTGGATTGAGACACAGCCCATGCAAAACAGATATCTCTAGCTTAAATTGATGGATTTAGATGGGGATTTTTAAAATAATTTTACTTAGATTGACGCACGGGTGAATTAATAGACTCGTAGCCTGCAGTCAATGACCAAAAGTGCCCTTTTTGGCCTCATGGGTGGAATGTTATTCATATTTTTATAATGATATTCATATTATTTCAAAGAAAACTGACAAATCCTGTGTTTCTATGTCAAACATTTTTGTTATATTTCAGTCTTCTGTGATGCAAACTCAAAATTGAATAAATATCATCTCCATATCTGACATGGTACAGGTGTCTTCTTTTTTTAAGCCCATAGCCATGTGTGTGAGGCATATATTTTTGTTTCAAATTAGATTTGTATAAGACACCAATAATCCCTTTGTGTGACCTTGATTTAGTCCACTACAGTAAAATGTTGATGATGAACCTTGTTCTCCTAATTCCTCAACCTGCTACAAAAAGTCAATTTTGGCAAAAGGTGTATCACTTCAAGACAAAACCTTGTTTTGGGGCAGCGCTCATTGGAATACTACCCAGCATGCTTTGCAATTAAAAGATTATATATACACATTTATATTTAGTTCATTTAGCAGATGCTCTTATCACACCATAGTGCCAATAGACTAATGATATTAATGCAGAGTGAAAAGGGGACACAAAATGGTGAACCGCTATAAAAAATGACAAAGTATTTTGTATTTTGAAAATACAGCTCTCAAAAGTATCTTGTTACAAAATACATTGGAGTGTAGTTCAGCCCAGTGTAATACAAATGACAAAATACTATAAGAAATAATTAACATGCATATTTTAGATACATGTAACAGAAATACTGCCAATCTCTGGATGTGGACATGAAGCTACAGTAAGCATTTCACTGTAAGGTGACCTACACCTGTTGTATTCGGCGCACACGGCCAGGTCTCTGACCTCCTCCCTATAGGCGGTCTCATCATTGTCAGTGATCTAGTCTACCACTGCTGTGCCATCGGCAAACTTAATGATGTTGTTGGAGCGAGCCTGGCCATGTAGTCATTCGTAAACAGGGAGTACAGGAGGGTACTGAGCACCCACCCCTGAGGGGCCCCAGTCTTGAGGATCAGCGTGGCAGATGTGTTGTTACCATTACCACCTGGGGGTGGCCCGTCAGGAAGTCCAGGATCCAGTTGCAGAGGGAGGTGTTTAGTCCCAGGGTCCTTAGCTTAGTGATGAGCTTTGAGGGCACTATGGTGTTGAACGCTGAGCTGTAGTTAATGAATAGTATTCTCACATAGGTGTTCCATTTGTCCAGGTGGGAAAGGGAAGTGTGGAGTGCAATAGAGATTGCATCATCTGTGGATCGATTGGGGCTGTATGAAATTGGAGTGGGTCTAGGGTTTCTGGGATAATGGTGTTGATCTGAGCCATGACCAGCCTTTCAACGCACTTGGCTACAGACCTAAGTGCTACGGGTTGGTAGTCATTTAGGCAGGTTACCTTAGTGTTCTTGGGCACAGAGACTATGGTGGTCTGCTTGAAACATGATGGTTTTTCAGACAGTCGGGGACAGGTTGAATATGTCAGTGAAGACACTTGCCAGGTGGTCAGCGCATACTCGAAGTACACGCCCTGGTAATCCGTCTGGCCCTGCGGCATTGTGAATGTTGACCTGTTTAAAGGTCTTTCTCACATCGACTGCAGAGATCGTGATCACACAGTCGTTTGGAACAGCTGATGCTCTCATGCATGTTTCAGTGTTGCTTGCCTCGAAGCTAGCGTAGAAGTAATTTAGCTCGTCTGGTAGGCTCGTGTCACTTTGCAGCTCGCGGGTGTACTTCCCTTTGTAGTCTGTAATAGGTTGCAAGCTGCCACATCCGACGAGCATTGGAGCCGGTATAGTATGATTCAATCTTAGTCCGGTATTGATTCTTTGCCTGTTTGATGGTTCATCGGAGGGCATAGCAGGATTTCTTATAAGCTTCCGGGTTAGAGACCCGCTCCTTGAAAGCGGAAGCTCTAACCTTTAGTTCAGTGCGGATGTTGCCTGTAATCCATGGCTTCTGGTTGGGGTATGTACGTACAGTTACTGTGGGGATGATGTCATCGATGCACTTATTGATGAAGCCAGTGACTGATGTGGTGTACTCCTCAATTCCATCGGAAGAATCACAGAACATATTCCAGTCTGTGCTAGAGAAACAGTCCTGTAGCTGAGCATCTGCTTCATCTGACCACTTTTTTATTGACCGAGACACTGGTGCTTCCTGCTTTAGTTTTTGCTTGTAAGCAGGAATCAGGAGCATAGAATTATGGTCAGATTTGCCAAATGGAGGGTGAGGGAGAGCTTTGTAAGTGTCTTTGTGTGTGGAGTAAAGGTGGTTTAGAGTTTTTTTCCCCTCTGGTTGCACATTTAACATGCTGGTACAAATGAGGTAAAACAGATTTAAGTTTCCCTGCATTAAAGTCCCCGGCCACTAGGAGCGCCGGCTCCTGATGAGCATTTTCCTGTTTGCTTATGGCCGTATACAGCTCCTTGAGTCACGTCTTAGTGCCAGCATCGGTTTGTGGTGGAAAATAGACAGCTATGAAGAATATAGATGAAAACTCTCTTGGTGTGTGTGGTCTACAGCTTACCATGAGATACTCTACCTCAGGCGAGCAAAACCTCAAGACTTCATTCGATTTCATGCACCAGCTGTTGTTTACAAATATACATAGACTGCCACTCCTGGTCTTACCAGAGGCGGCTGTTCTATCCTGCCAATACAGCGTAAAACCTGTATGTTATTCATGCCGTCGTTCAGCCACGACTCAGTGAAACTTAAGATATTACAGTTTTTAATGGCTCGTTGGTAGGATATACATGATCGTTGCCTCCCGAGTGGCGCAGTGGTCTAAGGCACTGCATCACAGTGCTAGCTGTGCCAATAGAGATTCTGTGTTCGAGTCCAGGCTCTGTCGCAGCCAGCCGCAACCGGGAGACACATGGGGCAGCGCACAATTGGCCCAGCATCGTCCAGGTTAGGGGATGGTTTGGCCGACAGGAATGTCCTTGTCCCATCGCGCACTAGCAACTCCTGTGGAGGGCCGGGCGCATTGCACGCTAACATGGTCGCCAGGTGTACGGTGTTTCCTCTGACACATTGGCATGGCTGGCTTCCGGGTTAAGCGGGCATTGTGTCAAGAAGAAGTGGGGCTTGGTTGGGTTGTTTCGGAGGATGCACGGCTCTCGACCTTTGCCGTACGGGAGGTCCAGCGATGAGATGAGACTGTAACTACCAATTGGGTAACACGGAATTGGGGAGAAATATAAATAAAAAATAATGATAAATATGAAGAAAAAAAAGGAAAACAAATATGATCGTAGTTGACAGGGATGAGGGCCTTGTCGGGTGTCTGAACTATATTCTTTGTGTCCGACTCATTAAACAAAACATCTTCTTCCAGTACGAGGTGAGTAATCACTGTCCTGATATCTAAAAGCTCTTTCTGGTCATAAGAGACTGTGGCAGAAACATTATGTACAAAATAAGTTACAAATAATGTGAAAAAACACACACAATAGCACAATTGGTTAGGGGACTGTAAACCTGCAGCCATCTCCTCCGGCGCCATTATCAGGCGGGATTGGTAGGCGTGTTTGATACTGCCCTCTAATTGGTACCATCTCAGCTAATGCGTCAGCTGAGGCGGGGCCCTCAAGTTACCTTTCTGAACTGGCTCCGCTTAATTTTCATGTCCACATAACCCAACCATAGTCAACCATAACCCAACCATAGTTCCAGTGTTGTCCACTGGTCAACTGCACCACAGCTCTACCTGATTCGACAAAGGTTGTTGATTAGCAGAGTAAACACTGAAACTTGCCTCTGATTCAAATTCGCTGACTTTTTATAAAGACAGATCACTGAAATGGTCAGTTTGAAAGTGTCAAAACCCAAATGTCTACAAACCTGTAGATGGACCTTATAATTGTTGTTCAAGACACAGTAGAATCTAGACTCTTTAATTAGATTTCAAATGCCATGAAGTCCCTTTGAGTTAATTTCAGGCAAAGTTCCATTGTTCGCTTCAGAGAAGAGTTGGCTGGTGGATTGTTAGCTAATGCGTCAAATCAAACAATTTCCTAGTATTTCTCAGAGGATGGAGATCTGAGCTTTTGTGAGTGCGTGTGTGTGTGTGTGAGACTGGCCACTGAACACGACGACACGATCCAGAACCCACAGACGTTGCGATGAGAGCCATCGTCTGGCTCAGAGATGGGGTTCTGTGTGATCTTCTCTGTCATGTAAACACACAAACACGTCTGTCTCTGCATCCCACTCTTGATCCTCCCTCTGGGGAAGCAATACTTCAACACAATCAACAACGGCCCTCCACTTGATAAACATCATCAGAGAGAACTAGAGCATCTAAGATCTACTAGGCCCACTGGTGATGTTGTAATGTACATCAGACAGATGCACTGATGCTAAGCTAATGGTAGAGCACTGGAGCCAATAACGAGGACAGTCCTTAAGATCCATGTTTCTCAAAGGCTACTGGTCATGGTGGTGTAATGTACATCAGAGGGCCGTGGCACACTTATGCTGACACTAACTTTAAAGCACTGGAGCCAATAAGTATAGTCATGTGTTAACACTTTGTTCTAACTTGCAGCTCTGCAGCCCAGAGGACACTGTACAGGAGGATGGACTCCCATGGTGACATAGATCATTAAAAACCAGAGTGGAGAGAGAGGGTCACCTCTTTTGCAGCAGTGGTGTCCTGTATAGTCCTCTTCATTTCTACTCTGACTCTCATTACATCATCTGATGGATAGTTACCTCACACACCAGCCATCCCTATAGGGCAATACTCAGCAGTATTAGCCTATAGGACGAGACTACTATAGATGGTGAGCCAGCTTTCCCATCACACCATGATCACACTCCATCATGTCCATGCCTGTGGGTCAGCTCAGCAGATGAGGTGATTAATGCAATTGCTGCATTCATCAATAAAGACACTCTCATTAGTCCTATGCTTCTCTGGGTAATGGAGAGGCAGAGCCAGGGCAGCACCCCAGCCAAATGAGGAAGCACTGTACCTGAGTGGGGTGGGGGTTTCTGACTTGTCAGATTGATTACAGCCCTGCCAAGCACAGTACTGTAGGCTACATACAGAATATGGATACTTTCAGCGTGAGGGTTTAGGTTTAGGTTTAGGTATAAAATGATAGGGATGATGTGTTGTCAATTTCAGGTGATACCTGTACATACCGTATAGCGTAATTTGCAGAGGCATTGGAGTGACCTGATGGAATGATGGAGTTCACACACACGCCATGTTGGCATCAAGGTTTATTATCCTTTATAATGTACAATATACAAAAATATAGAGTACCAAAAAATTCACAGTGTCTAAAAGGCAGTGATTACAGTCTACATCACATATCTAATAGTACCACCAGGTCAGTTGCATAGAAGGGCACCGAGCCAATCAGGGGACAAAGATTCACAATGTGACATCCAGCTTGCCCAATCAAATATTACTACAGGGCCAGAGGAAGACAATCAAAGGGAGTCATCATTTAGGGGGAGCCAATCACAAACCCAAAAATGTGGGTCAGGCAAGTGGGGAAAAGGAAAACCACTGGGTGGAGGGGTTGCTGTAAATCCTCTAAAACAGCTGAATTACTTTGATCTAGTCAATGGACTATCGTAATACTGTTACTATACACTACTCACCATTTTCTGTGTCTTGTTCTTGTTCATTTAAAATGTTTATGTTTTTTAAACTGTTGTGGTGATATTTTGTATTAAAATGGCACGAGTGCTTCTAAAAGGACAGGCTGTCTTTGTTACTCTAAACCTTATTTATACCTGGTGAACATTTTTTGTAAAAAAAACTAAATCCGTATCACGGTGGATGAATAAGGCTGCGTTTAGACAGACAGCCTTATTCATCCACCGTGTCCGCACTGTGACCAGATTTCATGGTCCCTCACTGTATGAAAATTATTTGATGGATTTCTTTCAAAATAATATTTATTTGTTTATTTTAAGACACATGTCAATTCTTTTAGAAGGCAATATAATTATGATTTCACTGTCCAGAGACTTGTGAGATAGCCAGACAGAATGAGTCCCTGACTACCTCCAGAGGTGGTCAGTAAGATCTAATCACAATCAGATCATAATGTGTCTTTTGATCATCTATACCTGTCTGCATATGTTGGCACAATCAGGATGTGGACACAATCAGGACAAGGCATGTATGTTAGCACCAGGTATAAACGGGGATTAAGATACTACATAGGATCTGGACAAACTGTACATCTATAGAAAGTTACAAAACAGCTGGAGAAGTTGTCCAGGCCGTAATCAACCAGTCACATTGACAAACTCTATCCCCTTACAAACCCCATGGTTGGTGAGTACATAGCTGCTGCACTTTTTATTAATTTTTTTCAACTAAGGCTTTTTAAAATTTTAAACAGTGTTAGCTATACAACAATATACATTTACATTATACTAACCTTTAGATGTCATTAATGCTCTGCAGATCGAAGGCTGTCTCTTATGTACAGATAGAGCTCTCGTGGATATAACGGAACTATAGAATTAGAACGATAGAATAGAATCATACCATTTCTATGAGTGGAACTGAAAGCATTGCTGCTAAATTAGCATTCATTTTAAGAGCGGGCATAATAATAAAATATAGCTCAGTTCTGTTTCTGAAATGCCCTTTATGATCCAAGCTTCACTATAAATAGTGTTTCCTTATGAGAACTGCGCAGCTCTCGTTAACTTACAATGATTATCATCTTATACATTGAACATATGGAAACCCAGTGGAACATTAGGAGTGCTATCATCATAATGTGTGGGAAAAATGCACATACCCCTTTACAGATCCCATTATATACACAGTCATATGTAAGAAAGAATGACATTTACATTGTACAAAATACATACAGTTGTCTGTTCCTCTCCTCATTCACTCTCACAGGCATACACATACGAAGCAAGCAAACACACACACGCCAACATGCGCGCACACACACACACACACACACACACACACACACACACACATGCAAACACACGCACACAACAACAATCTCATACCAAAGCATTTTAAGCATGATTTAACATTGTAAAGAGAGGGACACATTGATATTCGCTACAGTCGGTCTGAATATTTGCTTCTACATTATTTTATTTTTGTAAAATCTTAAAGGAGAATAGTGTGTGTTTTTACAACCAAATCTCAATTTTATATGTACTGAATTGGAGTATTATACAAGGGTCCAGACACTTATTTTTGCAATTTCACTTTTTATTTTAGTTAACTTACCCCAACCAGCAAGTCATTTCCTCATCTTTGTTGTGCAGTACGGGGCTCTGAAAAAACATGAACAAATGCTCCAAAAATATTTTTTTGAAACAGGAACCCTCTCAGTATAGTGATGCAGGTCTTTAGATGTTGTACACATGAAATTGTGCCATTCCGAACTTTATCCGCAACGTTATGTTCCATTTTGTTGCAACACGAATGATACCTCTCTGTCCATTTTAGCAGTAGGCCACTAGGAGAATGGAACAGTTGGATAGGGGAAACAGCTTGAGTTGCACAAAATGGAATATAATGTTGCGGATAAAGTTCGGAATGACACAATTTCACGTGTACAATATCTAAAGACCTGCATCACTATACTGAAGGTTTTCTGTTTCTAAAAGGATTTGAGTGTTTTTGGAGCATTTGTTCATGTTTTTTCAGAGCTCCCGTACTGCACAACGAGGATGAGGTTGTGACTCGCTGGTTGGGGTATGTTTCTCAAAAACAAGTGAAATTGCAACAACAAAAATAAAGGTCTGGACCCTTCTATAACATGCCTTCAAAAATAAAGACGTGGTTGTAATAAAGCAACATTCTCCTTTCATTTGTCAGACACCTATTGGCTACTAAGCTGCTGTGATTTTTTTATATGTTGTGGTGTGAAACCGATGAGAAACTCAAAAGTGAATCAGCTATCCCTTATTTGTGAAATAAAAGATTTCCTCCTATCCTACTGCTCTCTTGAACATCAAACAAATAACCTCCCTCATAAAAAAATGCCCCACTACTATCTTTTTTATCCCACCTTGTATGATATCATATAAAATCGGTTGCAGTCCAGTTCTGCACACTGGCCATATTTAATATGACCACTGAGCGGTAGGTAGGTATAGTACTCAGTAGAATACATCCATTCCATTCTAGAACCAAGGCAATTCCTTCCAAAAGTCTTTATATGATCATAAAAAAGAAGTGATAGAAAGTCAAATTTGACTCCACATGATCCTCTCTATTGTATACCCAAAGCATCCCAAAGCTGGATGATTCCCACTGTATTTCAGTCAGACACCTCATCTCTCTAGCCCATGTTCAGATCATTCCCTGGGAAACATTGCCTTTGTGAACATACCGATACAGTACATAACACAGCCAGCCTGAGGTGTGGGCCTTGTTTGGACATAAGCAGATAGGAGATTCTCTCCAGCAGTGAGTATGTCTGTATCTATGTGGTCTAGTGTAGGCACTTTTCCTATAACAGATCACACGCTGCCATTCCTGGATGTGCCTCTGTTCCCCTGGTCCCATAGTACCACCCAAAAACATGGCGCCACAGCAGAGCTGAGGTCCCAGGTACTTGTCCTCCTCGTGTCATTTGATGAGGCGAGGTGACCTGAGTGCATCCATCCACCTCCAAACACAATAGAACTGATATTGATCTCTTCATCTCTTGAATTAATTTAGTTCTTTTTTTTGTTCCCTCCCGATTCGCATCCACCATACTGAAGGACAGACATAATGATATGCGCTGGTAGGGTTGTTCTGGGTAACTGCTTTTGTTGTTGGGAGAATTAGGTGTTTATCATGGGGATGGATGCTGCAGACCGAGGGTATGTTGGTGTCAGAGATTCATTTATAGGCCTCCCAAGTGGTGCAGCGGTCTAAGCCACTGCATCGCAGTGCTGGAGGTGTTACTACAGACCTGGGTTCATTCCCGGGGTGTGCCACAACCGGCCACGGCCCGGGAGTCCCATATGATGGCGCACAATTGGCCCAGCGTCATCCGGGTTAGGGGAGGGTTTGGACGATGGGGCTTTACTTGGCTCATCGCGCTCTAGCAACTCCTTGTGGAAGGCCAGATTCCCGCAGGCTGACCCCGTTCCCCAGTTGAACAGTGTTTCCTCTGACACATTGGTGTGGCTGGCCTCCAGGTTAAGCTAGTGGTGGTGTTAAGGAGCGCGGTTAGGCTAGTCATGTTTTGGAGGACGCATGACTCAACCTTTGCCTCTCCAGAGCCCGTTGGGGAGTTGCAGCGATGAGACAAGATTGAAAATTGGGGAGAAAAAGGTAAAAAAAAGAAATTAAATTTAAAAAATAGACTCAATCATAGAGGTTACCAGACAGACCAGGGAAGAGAGTTTTCTCCTATGGCCAACTCTAGCCTCTCTGGATAGCAACACAACACCTACAGTAAGGCGCTCAGGTTGTCAAGTTCCACAGGGATAAGTAGTTCAACTCCATACTGTAGCTTATAGTGTCTTATAGAGTTCATCATTTATCTCTCCACCGAAGCACTACGTTGACACTGTGATATCCAGTACTCACACCCCCCAAAATATACCCCAAACTATGATCAAATTCCTGGCTCTACTTAGTGAGTCTAATGGAGGCATCAGCACCTCTACAGAGTGTATGTTCCAGGTATACCCTTACACCCCCCTCACCATTTGGTAGATACCATGGGATAAAGGAGGGGGGAGCTAAAATGGATGGGTTCAGTCACCATTCCATCTGTCACCATTGTGATTGGGGTGGAGTTCAGTTCAGTCTGGGTGGGCGGTGCCGGGGGCCATGTGGTTGGGGGCGGGGTGTCTCAGCTGTTGTTATAGGTCCTGCAGGGGGAAGGGGAGGAGTCAGGCCTGTTGTAGTCATATTTGCCCAGCGCTGTGGGGTAGTAGGTGGTGGTGTACATGTTAGTCTGCTGCAGGGGCGTTGGGTAGAAGTTAGACCTCTCATCTGGGAGCAGGTTATTCTTGTTCAGAGTCTGGGGGAGGAGAGAAGACAGTGTCATAACAGGTGACAGTGGCTACAAAATTATACAAAAAACACTGATCAGTTGAAAAGGTACGTACTGTTTAGTAAAGTGTTTTTCTGGGTGAGGTGGGAAGAGTAGAGAAAACAGTCATAACAGTGTTATAACAGTGACATAAGAGTTTTATACCAGTGAGCAATATCAATATATTAGACTCTTACAGGTTGAAAAGTGGGCAACAGTGCTGGGTACTGTAAGTGGATTTCTAAGTAAGGTACAACCCTTCAACAAATATGATTTAGCAGCCAAACATCAAGCGTAATCAATGAACAAATATGAAGAGGCATGAATAAATTACAGTAGGCAGCTCCAAAAAACGAAATACAAAAACATTTATTTTGTATCCCAAATGGCACCATATTCCCTTTATAGTGCACTACCAGGGCCCATAGGGAAATGAGTGTACTATATAGGAAATTAGGTCCCATTTGGGACACACTTAATTTAATACACTTGCACTTTAGAGGCAGGTCGTGGCAGCTAGAAGCCACAATGTGCCGACGAAGGGAACACTTTACGGAGGGCTGCTGAGTAATGTCATTTATGTTAACAGCCAGGCCAAACACAGCTCTGTAAATGGTTTACAGAATCAGTGAAATGCACAACAACGCTGTGAAGAAACAACCGCATAATGTAATGGCTAAAGCAACAATAACAGCAGTAGTTCTCAGGTTGAGCCAGTGGCTCTAGCTAGGTAGCCTGGTTAAACCAGACTGAATGCTGCACTCAATGGTGAAACTTAGAGAAATCCATGAGGATGCCAGGCAAATAGCTAACTAACTACCTGTAGTATGAAACCTGCCTGGTCTGGTTGTTTACCTAATGAGACCCTGCTCTCAACGTATGACTCTCATAATTAGGGCCCAGCATGAGGACCCAGCCTCACTCAGCCACAAACACATCACTCAGCCAGCTGGTGGCTAACATCTTCAGAAAATAATCAGGTTCCACCCTGAGAAGCAGCAACCGTCACCTGAGATAAAGAGCGTCCTAGCATAGTACTTGACTAATTATGGGGCAATATCTTTTTTATTTTTTATTTACCTTTATTTAACTAGGCAAGTCAGAACAAATTCTTATTTTCAATGACAGCCTAGGAACAGTGGGTTAACTGCCTTGTTCAGGGGCAGAAGACAGATTTTTACCTTGTCAGCTCGGGGATTCAATCTTGCAACCTTTCGGTTACTAGTCGAACGCGCTAACCACTAGGCTACCTGCCGCATAATGCTGCAAAAACAGTATGTATACTAGGTGGATCATGATACAACATCGGTCCTAGGGCTAACCCTGCCACATGCAGGGAGGGCAATGCCATTGTGGGACAGATCGATGAGATCGGACCGTGGCTCACAGGCACACACAGGTGTTACATTCCTCAAATGATGCTGGTTCCAGCATTATAAACAGCAATGGGAGTCCATGGGTATAACAGGCTAATGAGGGCCATTAATAAGGACTGAGACTGTGAACAGAAAGTGGAGTAAGGAAACCAGGTGAAGAGAAATAAGAAATATATGTTCTGAGCTCCCACCATATCTCTATTCCCTGTACAGTAGTTAATATAATGAAATAAACCTATGCTTATGGAATCTCCTGTCAAAATCAAATGAATGACTGGTGTTACCTAATCGTTGTGCTACGCAGAAAATGGTGTTTCATGGTGTGGGTATGCGAGCACGTGTCTGCATGCGTGCGTCCGTGTCTACGTGTGTGAGAATCCTTGAATACCTGTGACAATACCTTGAACTCCATGGGCGTGTACTTCTCGTTCTTTGGTGTAGTGTTGCCCTTATAGTTGAGGTGGTTGGGTGTGGTGGGGTGTATGACGGCGGATTCCTGCGAGGGCTTGTGGAAGCGCTGGCTATACACGTAGGCCAGAAAGGACAGAAGGCCCGCCCCCAGGAAACAGGACACGCCTGTGGCTATCAGGTGCAGCGAGGTGAATGCTGGGAAGACAACAAAGCCGACAGATGGTAGGAGATCAGTCAGGATGTTTGGTTCACTTATCTGTGCCTGTAATCTGTTGTTTTCTCTCTTTCTGTCCTCCATCAACTATTATATTGCAGTAAAATGGTGGTTCATTCAGGGGCAACAAGCACTACTTCAGTAGCCTGGTCGATAATCTGTTTGTGCTGTCTTGCCAACTCCTATGGTCATTCAATAGCCACAGGAGTTGGCAAGACAGCACAAACAGATCGGTGACCAGGCTAGCAAAATGTTGGTTTATTGAAGGGCACCAAGCTCTCAGTTTCCCTGGCATCTTCCTGGAAAATGTCTAATGGTGTGGCGGCACAGCCTTTTCAAACCATTACCATTCCCAGGAGGCTACCTACACCTCATTCAAATGGACATCCCCCATAATGCATATTCCCCATCTAATGATTGGTTCAAATGCTTGTGCCATCCTGATTTTGTCCAGCAGCAGCCTTCAGAAAGTATTCACACCCCTAGACCTTTCACACATTTTGTTGTGCTCCAGCCTGAATTTAAAATGGATTAAATTTGGATTTTCTTGTCACTGGCCTAAACACAATAACCCATAATGTATTTTTTATTCAACATGAAAAGCTGAAACATCTTGAGTCAATAAGTATTCAACCCCTTTGTTATGGCAAGCCTAAATAAAAACATTTGCTTAGACAAGTCACATAATAAGTTGCATCGACTCAATCGGTGTGTAATAATAGTGTTTAACATGATTTTTGAATGACTACCTCATCTCTGTACCCCACACATAGAATTATCTGTAAGGTCCCTCAGCCAAGCAGTGAATTTCAAACACAGATTCAACCACAAAGACCAGGGAGGTTTTTCAATGCCTCACAAAGAAGGGCACTTATTGGTAGATGGGTGAAAAATGTAATATTCCTTTGAGCATGGTGAAGTTATTAATTACACTTTGGATGGTGTGTCAATACACCCATTCACTACAAAGATACAGGCGTCCTTCCAAACTCCAGTACTAGATAGGAAGGAAACCGCTCAGGGATTTCACCATGAGCCAAATGATGACTTTAAAACAGTTACAGAGTTGAATGGCTGTTATAGGAGAAAACTGAGGGTGGATCAACAACATTGTAATTACTGAACAATACAGAATAAGAAATATTCCAAAACATGCACCCTGTTTGCATAGCGGTGGGAAGTAGGGGAACTGAGGGTGCTTTTTCACAAAAGTCCTGTACTAGCAGACAAATATTTCAGTCTGTAGCGCGGACATTTATTTTTGTATTTTTTCACAAAAGTAGTGCACTGGGCCTTTACGAGTCCTGTATTAGTGGACCGATAGCCGTCTCTTTTTTCACAGCTCCCCCACCCTGAAGTAATACTGCAAAAAATGTAGCAAAGAAATTAACTTTGGTCATGAATGCAAAGTGTTATGTTTATGGCAAATCCAATACAAGATATTACTGAGTACCACTCCATATTTTCAAGCAAAGTGATGACTGCATCATGTTATGGGTATGCTTGTAATTGTTAAGGACTGTTTTTTTTTCAGGATAAATAAGAAACCGAATGGAGCTATGAACACAGTCAAAATCCTATAGAAAAAGCTAGTTCAGTCTGCTTTCTGGGAGATGTATTCACCTTTCAGCAGGGCAATAACCTAAAACACAAGGCCAAATCTACACTGGAGTTGCTTACCAAGACGACAGTGCTAGACAATGTTCCTGAGTGGCCGATTAACAATTTTGACTGAGATTTACTTGAAAATCTATGGCAAGATCTGAAAATGGTTGTCTAGCAATGATCAGCAACCAATTTGACAGAACTTTGAGATTTTTTTATATTTTTATACTTAGTTTTTTATTGTCGGAACACAAAGAAAGTACAAAAAAAAAAAAGATCTGTCAGTTACAGTGCACTTCATACCTTCATCATCATATCAGTTACATTGACATCTTTGAATTAGACCTTTTCCATGTACGAAACCCATTTTTCCCAGTATTCTTGACCTCTCTCCTGTTGAACTCTTAAAGCAAAGGTCATACGCTCCGTGTGGTGTATTTCTTCTACAATGTCTATCCATTGTGTCACTGTGGGAGGGTCTTTTTTGTAGCCATTTCCTAGTGATAGCCTTTTTACTGGCTGCCAGAAAGACCTTCAAGAGGTACTTTTCTCTATTGTGTAAGTTATCAGGTATTTCACCCATGTACAAAGAAATGAATGTTTGTTCTATGTCAAATCCCATTATTTTTCCAATGTTAGATCTTATGTCTCCCCAGTAAGCTCCCCAGTGACCTTGAGTTGGTGGAGCTTTGTTGAGTCTCTAATATGTTCAACCATGTTTCATCAGTTATTTCAATGTTAAGTTCCTCCTCCCATTTCTTTTTAATATAATTTGTAGAATGTTTCTTTGAGGATTGAATACCCAAGTAGAGATTTGAAATAGTTTTCTTGTTACTCCCCAAGTTGTATGCGTTAGTGAATACTTGGATTAATTTGAGGTGCTCGAGGGTCAGTCACCTTTATCTCCCTTAAGAAATAGTGTTGAACTTGTAGGTATCTGTAAAAATCTTGTTTATCCAAGCCATGTTTTTTACTTAGGTCCTGGAAGTTATCTAGGTTCCCATTCCTTATAATTGTACTGAATGATGTGATGCCTTTCTGCGTCCATTGTTTAAACCTGCTGTCCTGAGTTGCAGGGATGAAGCTGGGGTCGTATGCGAGCCAACTCAGCAGTTTGATCTCTCTGTCTAAATTATTTTGCTTAACTACCCTAAACCATGTCTTCAGAGAGAAATTAATCCACTGATTTTGTCTATTGTATATTTCTTTTACCATGTCATTATTTCCCAAAACTGACGGTATAGGTATCTCTGTCAAAGTAGTCTCGATGTCTTTCCATTTGGATTCGTATTCTGAATTGCACCAACACACCAGAGGTCTCAATTGGGCTAACACTTAATAATCTTTTAGGTTTGGTAAGGCCATACCCCCACAGTTTTTTGGTAACTGTAATGTTGTATATCTAGTTCTTGGTCTCTTACTGTTCCAGATAAACCTTGATATCCGTTTATCCCATTCCCTAAACTGTTTAGGCGTGATTTCTATGGGCAGTGATTGGAACAAATACAGTAACCTTGGCAGGATGTTCATTTTGATCGTTTCAATCCTACTACTAAGATCTAAGGGAAGTGAATTCCACCTGTCCAGGTCATCATATATTTTCTTGTTGATGTGATCGTAATTCATGTCATAAAGTTTGAGTGTATCTTTTGGTAAGTTTACTCCCAGATATTTAATGGATGAAGAGGTCCAGGTGAAGTTATACCTACTCTTCAGCTCTTCCTGTGGGGTATAATTATAAACTAGGGCTTGGGTCTTGTGTACGTTGAGCACATGCCCTGAATATGTTCCAAATGTTTGTAAATCATCCATCAATCTAGGTACACTTGAGCCTGGGTCTTTAAGGAATAACAGAACGTCATCAGCATACATGCATATCTTATGTTCACTGCCTCTTATTGTTATTCCCTCTAAGGTTGGGTCCTGTCTTATTACCTGAGCTAATGATTCGAGGTACAAGGAGAAGAGCGTGGGTGAAAGATTACAGCCTTGTCTTGCCCCTCGCTCTAATTTTACCTTTCGTGTCAAATGTCCATTTATCTTCATTCTAACGGTCGGACACGAATACAGTGTTTTGATGCACTGTATCACTTCTTTGTTGAGACCAAATCTTTCCATAACTTGGAATAGGTAATCCCATCCCACTGAATCAAATGCTTTTTCTGCATCTAGGCTTATTAATATTGCACTTGTCTTATTCTGAGTAATGTGGTCCATGACATGTAGTGTTCTCCTTATTTTGTCCTATGTCTGCCTATTTTGTATGAAACCAGTTTGATCTCCGACAATCAATTCTGGGATTATGTTCTCCATGTGTTAAGAATTGCGATAGGTCTATATGAACTGCATTCTTTCTTATCTTTACCCTCTTTTGGGATTACTGATATGATGGCCTCGCTCCATGACGGTGGGAGACCCCCCTCCCTCAGAGTCCAGTTAAAATAGGCCTTAAGTAGAGGTGCTAATTGTTCTCTGAAGGTCTTGAACCATTCTGAAGGGTAGCCATCAGTGCCTGGAGACTTGTTGACTTTTTGTTGAGATATTGCTTTATTAATTTCTTCGGTGGATATTTCTAAAGTTAGTCTATCATTTTGCTCTGTCCCAATTGAGGGGAGATCAAGCAAGTTCAAAAAGTGTTCTATTGTCTGTGCATCTGCCTTCTCTGGTTGCTTGTACAGATTTGTGTAACATGATTCAAATGCATTCTGTATTTCATCTAATTTGCATGTGATCTTTTTTGTTTTGGGGTCTTTTATTTTGAAAATGGTATTCTGTGCTTGTTGTTTCCTGAGTCTCCATGCTAGTAATTTGGTTGCCCTTGAGCCTGCTTTATAATATCGTTGTTTCAGGAACCTAAGCTTTTTCTCTACTTCTTCTCTATAAATCTGGTCAATTTCCTGTTTTACCTTTTGAATCTCTCGTAATATAAGATGGTCTTTTTGTTGACCATGAGATCGTACCTGGGTTTCCTGTAATTTCAGCAGTTTCTGTGCTTTAATCTTTTTCTTGCGAGATGATGTGGCTATGATCTTCCCTCTAATAACCGCCTTAGCTGGATGCCACAATATAGCAGGAGATACTTCCCCATTATCATTATTCTCCAGATAGATGTTCAATTCTGTCTTTATTGATTTCTTGAATGCTGGATCATTCAGCATGCTTGTATTAAGTCTCAATATAGTATTTCTTGGTTTGCTATCAAGGTGTAGAGTTAGGTAAACTCCATTATGATCTGATAAGTCGCTCTGCCCGATCCTACAATCCTTAAGCCCGTGTCTATCTGCACTGTACATGAAAAAGTAGTCTAACCTGGAGTATTCAGTGTGGCAGGCTGAGTAAAAAGTAGTCTAACCTGGAGTATTCAGTGTGGCGGGCTGAGTAAAAAGTAGTCTAACCTGGAGTATTCAGTGTGGCAGGCTGAGTAAAAAGTAGTCTAACCTGGAGTATTCAGTGTGGCAGACTGAGTAAAAAGTAGTCTAACCTGGAGTATCCAGTGTGGCAGGCTGAGTAAAAAGTATATTCCTTATCGGTCTTGTGGGTGTCACGCCATACATCGACCAGTCCTAGATCCTGCAGTATCCTATTGATATTTTTGGGAAACTAGGCTCATTTTCCTATTTTGGTTTGTGCTGTCCAATTTTGAGTTTAGAATTGTGTTAAAGTCCCCTCCACAGATAAGAGTGCCAGTGGTTTCTGTGGCTGTTAAATCAAACACCTTCCCGTAGAAGACCATGTCACTCCCTGGGGGTGCGTATACATTAAATAATGTAACTTCCTTGTGATCCAGTTTACATTTAACAAGTATAAATCTACCCTCCTTGTCTTTTATTTCTGACATAAACTCAAAATGAACTGAATTTGGGATCAAGATTGCAACTCCCCTTCTACCCATTTTGTAAGAAAAAAAAGTGTTCCTATATCCCATTTTCTTGAGTTTCTCGTGTTCAGGTGTGGAGAAGTGAGTTTCCTGACAGAATAGTATGTCAACTCTCTCCCGTTTCATCTTTGCTATTACCTTACTTCTCTTGATGGCACTCCCCAATCCGTTCACATTGAGACTTATGACCTTAAATTCCCGATGATGCATCGATATAAATAAATAAAAACTGTGCACCATATCTGCCTGCTTATCATGAACCTAACAATGAACGAAAAATCAAGAACAATAATAAAGTAAACCAAAGTGGGAAAATATTTTGGTATTTGGACTCCCATGTCAGAGGACTGTCTCTTGCCTCTGGGGTTTGAGGAGATGAGCCTGTCCGCAGGATGGGCCCCTCGCTCAGATATGAAAATGCGTGACGTAGTCACAAACAAGACCTGGTGGAACCAAAAATAATAAGGGCGCTTATTTCGTCACTTATACACGTCGGTTAATTACAAGTGAAAACTATAATCGGTCATACGTGCATATCATGAATCCTCCCCTTGATATGCCCTTCTTTCGCCCCGTTGTCAATGTGTCATTAATCATTAGCTAATATATATGTTATTAACGTGACGCTACTTAGTGTGTTCGTAAAGAACACATGCTTTTGGCTACTCACCCTTGTTCAGCATTGGGAGAAAATATGGTATATATTTTACCTATTGTAATGTCAACCGTAACAACCCAAAGTCTTAACAGCTCGCGGTAACTATTAATTCTGTTAAATCCGATTCAGTGTCTTACATCTTCCCATGGGAAATGCCTGAGTCTCTATCGGATGTGAACGTCCTCTCGCCGAGATGGTTTCCCTCTTTCTCCATGACCCTGCTTGTCAACAATGATCCATGGGAGATCTTGCTCGAGTCTTTCCGCTGGTGATGTCGCCTTTCTCCTGGCGGTATACTCCACTGGAAAGCCCCCTTGACTTCAGCTACCTCGTCTGCATGCTCGTATGTAACCGGGCCATTTTCCAGAAATACCCGCATTTTTGGTGGGGCGCCGCTGGGGGGTTTTGAGGCCAGGGCTCGGTGTGCTCTCTCGATTCCCAGGTCAGTGTCGTCTTCAAGTATGCCCTTGAATAGGTCCTCCACGAAGTTGGGCATAGAGTCTTTTTCTGCGCCCTCTACTATGTTATAAAGTCTAATGTTGTTTCGACGTGAGAAACCTTCGAGTTCTGTCCCTTTTGCCTGTAGTGCGTGTTGGCTTTTCAGTGACTGTTCAAGTATTTCCTTGACTGCGGAGTTCCATGTGTCCGTTTCCCCAATGCGCTGTTCTGCGTCCCCCATTCTTGTAGATATGCTGTGAAGTTCTAATTTGTTTTCTTCCAGTTTCTGGTTAATGTCCTTCTTGAGCTAATTTAGTTATTTTCTTACATCTTCTCGAAGTTCCTCTCGTAAACCTGTGAGCGCCTCGCGCAATTCCTCCTTCATCACCTCACGAAATGAGGGCTCTTTTGCGGCTGCTATCTTATTTGCGCTAGCATTAGCCATCTCGGGTTCATCGACGATTATATCTTCTGCTGTCTTGTTATGGGCTGTTGTTGTAGCTCCGCGACCTTTTCCTATTTTCCCCTTTTCCATTTTGTGTAAGTTATTATAATGCTCAGAGTAAATACTTGAATTTAGGGGGGAAATACCGATGTGCAGTACGAAAAACTAGGCAGCCATTTCCTAAGTTGCGTCACCACCAACTTTAAGAATTTTGAAAAGAATAATGGACAAATGTTGCACAATCCAGGTGTGTGTGGAAAGCTCTCATACTTTACTAGGGTTGAATTGCGGGAACTCGGTTACCGATATTTACCGCCCAAAACGACTCACTTTTCCCGGGATAAAGAACTGTGAGAAACCGGTAAATTATAATAAATTCTTTAAATGAACAGCATTATGTGAAATGAAAGCGTTAAATAATATGTGATGTCTAAATCTGTCTTCTCTACTGCCTCTGCATGATGAATCATCAACGCTCAGGGTGGGGACAGACAGCCCACCTCAGTATGGAGCTCAGTTCACAATGCATGTAGACCTACAATATCATCTCATCATGGTAACTTACTTTCTTGTGACAGGTACTGTAGGCCTACATTTTCTGCTAAATAGTCTATGGGGTAGTCACATAAAGCCAGAATGAGTGTTTAATTTACCCATCTCCATCTGGCTTTCGAGGGTCACCATGTTTTGTAATTGTAAAGATATATATATATTTTTTTGCAGCTGCAGAGTTTTAAAACAGCCTATCACTCCAATATCATTGCTTTAAATCAGTGCACATGCGGGCACTCTCTCGCAGTCTTTTAATCCAAGCGGGCTGTCATGTGCCTTTTATGAGGAGTGGCTTCAGTCTGGCCACTCTACCATATAGGCCTGATTAGTGGAGTGTTGCAGAGATGGTTGTCCTTCTGGAAGATTCTCCCATCTCCACAGAGGAACTCTGGAGCTCTGTCAGAGTGACCATCGGATTCTTGTTTACCTCCCTGACCAAGGCCCTTCTCTCCTGATTGCTCAGTTTGGCCGGGCAGCCAGCTCTAGGAAGAGTCTTGATGGTTCCAAACGTCTTCCATTTAAGAATGATTGAGACCACTACGTTCTTGGGGACATTCAATGCTGCACAATCCTGTCTCTGAGCTCTATGTACAATTCTTTTGAACTCATAGCTTGGTTTTTGCTCTGACATGCACTGTCAACTGTGAAACCTTTTATAGACAGGTGTGTGCCTTTCCAAATAATATTTGTATTTATTTAACCTTTATTTAACTAGGCAAGTCAGTTAAGAACATATTCTTATTTACAATGATGGCCTACCAAAAAGCAAAAGGCCTCCAGCGGGGACTGGGGCCTGGGATTAAAAATAAATAAAATATAAATATAGGACAAAAGACACATCACAACAAGAGAGACAACACTACATAAAGAGAGACCTAAGACAACAACACAGCAAGGCAGCAGCACATGACAACACAGCATGGTAGCAACACAACATAATAACAACATGGTAGCAACATAAAACATGGCATAAACATTATTGGACACAGATAACAGCACAAAGGGCAAGAAGGTAGAGACAACAATACATCACATGAAGCAGCCACAACTGTCAGTAAGATTTCCATGATTGAGTCTTTGAATGAAGAGATTGAGATAAAACTATCCCGTTTGAGTGTTTGTTGCAGCTTGTTCCAGTCGCTAGCTGCAGCAAACTGAAAAGAGGAGCGACCCAGGGATGCGTGTGCTTTGGGGACCTTTAACAGAATGTGACTGGAAGAACGGGTGTTGTATGTGGAGGATGAGGGCTGCAGTAGATTTCTCAGATAGGGGGGAGTGAGGCCTAAGATGGTTTTATAAATAAGCATCAACCAGTGGGTCTTGCGACAGGTATACAGAGATGACCAGTTTACAGAGGACTGAATTTACCACAGTTGGACTCCAATGAAGTTGTAGAAACATCTCAAGGATGATCAATGGAGACAAGATGCACCTGAGCTCATTTTCAGGTCTCATAGCAAAGGGTCTGAATACTTATGTAAATAAGGTATCTGTTTTTTATTTTTAATGCATTTGCAAAAATGTCTAAAAACCTGTTTTTGCTTTGTCATTATGGGGTATTGTGTGTAGACTGGTGAAGAACATTTTTAATTAAATCAATTTTAGAATAAGGCTGTAACGTAACAAAATGTGGAAAAAGGGAAGGGGTCTGAATACTTTCCAAATGCACTGTATATATGTTCTAGCCTCTTTCAGGTAATACATTCAATGCAGTATTAGCCTTATATTTAGCTAATTAATGATGGGTTATGCATAATAAGCATCTAACTTATAGCCTCTGTCTCTTGCGCAATACGCAAGCACCCGTGCACCACTGGCCTCTCTCCTTAAAAAACACTCCTTAGCTCTTGGAGTCCCATGCAGGAAAAGCTAGACTAGAATGGCTTGCTGGACATAATTGTTTTAGCAATTCTTATACCAATAGACTATTCGAAGAGGGACGCAAGCTCTTTTTTGCTGAATGTTAAACACAAGAGTGAATAGAAGAGTGAACGTGCAATGGTGGTTGGCTTTAGCAGTTATTTATTCACACCCATAATCATTCAATCTTCATTAAGAGAAGTGACAGCCTTCTGCTTCTAATTCTAGTCCTATATTATTCAAGGATGACATTAGAATGATGAAGATAAGGACAACAAGACTTGTTTCATTTAACTGTTGAAAGCAAGGAAGGAATGAAGCAACAATAGAGAGAGAGAAAGACGAGGTAGGCTAATAACATTAAGATAAATATTATGAAAGGTATATATGAATCAGCCTAGTAACTACACAAATAGGCCCCATTAAAAAAAAAAAATCATATCTAATTCCCTAGCCTATACTACTTTGTTGGCCGCATGTGCTGCACCAGAATCGTATGTTCTCTTCTGCTTTATCATGGTTTGAACGATGTGCATAATTCCACTCCATATAATACAGTATTATACAATACAGCAATACAGTAAACACTCAAAAAGATTAGCCTACTGGAGCTAGTTTCATTTATTTAACCAAGAGAACATATAGCTAGCTACATCTATGGCCGTTTATGTTTTTCTGTCGTGCATAATGTGCAGTATATATGTACTGCACATTATGTATTGGCTCATATGTATTGGCCCATAAAATGTATTTAATACTGTATATGGCTCATTAGGCTCAGGTAGCATCAGGTTATACCAGACATATTTATATGCTTTATAATCATTTTGAATGACACTTCCGGTTTTGGCGGGAAATACCGGGTTACCCGGGAGAAAAGTGATTTATTCTCTGGATGGAACATTTTATAAATACCAGCAAAATATTCAACCCTGTCACACCCTGATCTGTTTCACCTGTCCTTGTGCTTGTCTCCACCCCCCTCCAAGTGTCGCTCATCTTCCCCATTATCCGCGGGTACTTATACCTGTATTCTCTGTCTGTTGCCAGTTCGTCTTGTTTGTTTAAGTCAACCAGCGTTTTGTCTCAGCTCCTGTTTTTTCCCAGTCTCTTTTTCTCGTCCTCCTGGTTTTGACCCTTGCCTGTCCTGACGCTGAGCCCGCCTGCCTGAACACTCTGCCTGCCCCTGACCCTGTGTCTGCCTGCTGTCCTGTGCTTTTGCCCCTACTCTGGATTACCGACCTGAAAGGTGATCGTACGAACTGGCCATGACTGACCAGCAGACTTGGACCAGCTCTGCAACGCCATCTCCTCCCAAGGGGCCCTCATTGGTAGACATGAAGAGTTGCTTTGATGGAAGGGGTCCAGGACGTGGGCGAACGTCACAACCTAGCATTGAACGCTTTGAGGGAGCAATTCCATGGGATGCCTACTAGGCAGCCTACCACGACAGTAACCTCCCAGCCCCTCAGTAACCCGGCTGGTAAGCGGCGCAGTCACCCCGGTGTCCCGGGAACCCCGCTTACCACCCCTGGAGCACTACGATGGAGATTCCAGAACCTGCCGGACCTTTGTCTCCCAGTGCTCCCTCGTTTTTGAGCAGCAGCCTTCTTCATTCCCCCCGGACAACTCGAAGATAACGTACATTACTACGCTGATGTTCGGGAGGTCACTCGCCTGGGCCACGGCGGTGTGTGAGCAACAATCCACCGTCTGCCTCAGTCTGGAGATATTCATGGTGGAGGTGAGAAATGTTTGAGGCTCCGGTGTCCGGGAGAGAGGCTGCCTGGAAGTTCTCCAGCTTTGGCAGGACTCCGTCAGTGTGGCGGACTATGTGGTGGATTTCAGCACGCTAGCAGCGGAGGATGCCTGGAACCCGGAAGCGCTGTTCGACATGTTCCTGCACGGATTATCAGAGGAAGTAAAGGACGAGCTTGCAGCCCGGGAACTACCGACAGATCTCGACTCACTCATCGCTTTAACCATCCTGATCGATGGTCAGCTACGGGTTAGGAGGGAGAAGAGGTCTGATTAAGGTCGCAATCGCTCACTCAAGGATCCCACCTTGCATCTGATGAACTCCGGAAGTCCCCGGCATCTTCATCCCAGAGAGGATCCGAGCTTACCCAAGTTCCTCCAAGAGCCTCCGAAGACAGCCAATTTGCCTCTTCCCGAGCCGATGCAGCTTGGCAGGGCTAGGCTGTCTCCAGCCGAACATGTACGCAGACTTAACACCCAGTGTTGTCTGTATTGCGGGACTGCCGGTCATTATGTGGCTACCTGTCCCTTCAAGAGACCTAGCTCATTGGTAGGAATGAGTATTATGGTGGGTCTTAAGGATAATGTTGCTTCTCCCCTTCCTCGCCCCCCTTCTCCATGCCACCCTAATGTAGGGAAACCAGTCCAAGTCTCTCCAGATACTCATCGACGCAGGGGACAATTTCAGTCTTATGGATGTTACCCTGGCGTCCATGCTAGACATCCCCACTCAAACCCTCTCCATACTCATGGATGTTAGAGTGCTGGAAGGGCGTTCTATAGGCTGGGTCACCCACCATACCACCCCCATCAACCTACAAGTGTCGGGGAACCACAGCGAGACGATCCAATTCCTGCTAATTGAGTGTCCCCAGGTTCTTGTGGTATTGGGATTCTCTTGGCTCCAGCGACACAATTCCTCGATTGACTGGTCTACTGGTGCCATCATGGGCTGGAGCCCGTTCTGCCACGATCATTGCCTGAAATCATTTCTGCCTGCCCCGGGACGTCTTCCTGGGTGGGTGCTTGGAAATAGCCCCGAACCTCTGTGCCATTCCCGCGGAGTACCAGGACCTCCGGGAGGGGTTCAGTAAGGCACGGGCCACTTCACTTCCACAACACCAACCTGGTACCCAAGGATGTTAAGCCGGATGTGCTGGCATGCTGCTATAGCCCCGCGGCTACACCCTCGGAAGCTGAGACCTTTCCCCCCTTCTCCAAAATCATTAGCCCCTTTGCTGTTTGTCCTCTGTTGTCACATAGCCTCTGTATACTTCCTACTTTTCATGTGTCTAGATGTAAATCCATGTGTCACAGTCCTTTGTCTCCTGTTTGTTACTTCAATACAGTCTACATTTGGGTCTTACCTGAAATGTGATACAACCCTAAGACTTACCTAGAAAGACTCATAGCTGTAATCGCTGTCAAAGCTGCTTCTACAAAATACACATGTAAATTAGCTATACATTTGCTAACATTTCTAAAAACATGTTTTCACTTTGTCATTATGGGATATTGTGTGTAGATTGATGAGGAAAAAGATGTATGTAATCCATTTTGAATTCAGGCTGTAACACAACAAAATGTGGAGTAAGTCAAAGGGTATGAATACTCTCTGAAGGCACTGTAGTGGCAGCCTTCACAACTAATTATTTCGCTCTATCCCTACACCCCCCTACCTCCAACCCCCCACAAACGATCACACATGCACACACGTAGATAGTTGTCAATCCACTTACCTCCGCATTGCTGGTCCTTATCAAAGCCAGACGCAGGGAGAATCACTGCAACACAACACACACACACACACAGACAGACAGACAGACAGACAGACAGACATGCAGAGACAGACACACCGTCAGCTACCAGCACATGCAGATTCTTACCACCCACAGACCAGCTGGAATCACTCCAAGACACCAGAGTAGACTTTCATTTTAACTGGAAGATGAAATATTGTATATGGTACATACAGCACAAACAAACGTCATGAAACACAAATCAATGAATCATTTCTCCAGTGGAATGTTGTAAATGTCTTGAATGTTGAATGTTGTGTAGCCTGAGCCAATCAGTTAATCAAAGTAAAGCCAATCATTTAAAGTTAAACCACGTCTGCCTTCCACTAATTCATCAGGAAGGTAGTGGGAGAGAGGGAGGGAAGGGTGTGTTTTTAATTGAGACGCAACAATCCAATGATTAAATTTGGGGCAATTTTCCCCCAGGCAGTGTCACACACAATCCCAGTGACCTTACGATTTCTATCGCCTCATCCAAAATTGCAATAAATTAGATGTGATTTGGTCTGCATCCCAAATGGCACCCCTATTTCCTATATAGTGTACTACTTTTGATCAGGGCACAGGGCTCTGGTCAAAAGTAGTGCACTATATAGGGAATAGGGGGCCTTTCGGGATGCATCCTTGGTGTTGTGACACATTAATATTAATTTTGAGAAGCCTTGATTTAATTCACTTGGTATTCTGGGCTAGTGGGTCTATCTTGTCTCGTCTCTGGCAGCCAGGCCCTGAAAGATCACTACGACTACAGCAAAAATAAAGGAAGAAGACTTAACAGACAGAGACATCAGAGGAGCAGTCAGAGAAGCCTGATTTACTGAGATTAACACTAATTAAGATAGCAGATGGGCAAGGCCTCTGTCTGGTGGGGATTGGAGGAGTTTGATAGTATATGGGGCAGTTTCACGGACACTAATGGATTTAAAAGCACTTTCAATTTAACATGATTTTTAGACCAGGAAATGGCTTATTCTGGAAAACTGGCGTGTGATGATACGGCTCATTTCAGTGTGTGTCTGTTACATAATGATGATGACGACGACGATGATGATGATAACAATGATGATAATGATGATGAAGGTGTGTCTGACTCACCTGGGATCTCATTGCAATCCCTGTGCTCGGTGCTGTTTCCCACACAGGGGGATGAGCCTTGAGCTCCACAGACCCTGCTGCGTACCTGCAGCCCTGCATTGTCACACACTGACCACAGAGACCAGGCCATCCAGCCGCCTGCACACACACACACACTGTGACTGTCAGTACACAGACAAATGATCATGGACTCACCCTGAGTTGAAGTAACTGCTGCAGTCTTAGAATGGCTGGAACCCAACATGCCCACCCAAGAGCATGAGACAAACAAACAAACTAGCCCCACCACAGCACAGCCACAAACAACCTTAGCCATATACAAACAGACCCAAACGTTTGTGAGGTAAACTGTATTGAGTAAGCAAACCCATAGTTTGTTTTGTGCATAGCCAAGATTTTTGTGTCCAGAGCCAAGTGCAAGTCATGTTTCCCGGCCGGCAGGCACTTGTATACAGTAAACAGAAAGGATCCAATCCCGGTTTCCCAACACATAATGACAAAACCCATTAATCCAAAGAAACTGTACATATATAAGGCTCTATGACTGCAGCCATTCTGTTTACCTCTCGTATCAGTCAGAGACAGTCACTGGCTGTTGAAGCTGCTCCATCGGCTCTTTGATCTCCCACAACTTGTGTTGGTAGAACAACAGAATATAACCCCCACGGTACGGTGTCCATATTAGGACAGGCTCAGAGTCTAAAAGGAGTTGGTGGCCTTGTGACTCTGAGCCTTTCCTAATATGGACACCGTACTGTTGCATAATATTACAATTATGTTTAATAACGCAGCAAACCAGCCCTCTTACTATAATTGCTTCATTCATTTCATTCATTTATTTACGTCACTCAACCAAACCAATGCGTCTGAGCTGTAGAATTGGATCATGGCAGAAATAAAACCCCGAGGCACCTCTATTAGCATTCACTGTAATAACAGTCACACACACACAAACACAAAAGCACAAACACACCTGTCCTCCATTAGTTAGCACAATCTCTTTAGTCAAGCCACCTCTGAAAGGGACATCAGATAG
The DNA here is from genome assembly GCF_018296145.1 of Oncorhynchus tshawytscha. NCBI lineage: Eukaryota > Metazoa > Chordata > Actinopteri > Salmoniformes > Salmonidae > Oncorhynchus > Oncorhynchus tshawytscha. Next base: position 51,644,429 of record NC_056431.1, on the reverse strand, counting down.
TCCGGGGACTGACAGACACAAGGCCTTTTGGCTAATTGGAGGTGCACTGTATCTGTCGGGAAGTGAGCAGGGATCTGTGCATAGATGACCAATGTCCTGCTTGTCAGTAAATGTACCGTAGCCGGAGACAAATGAAATGGCCACGTCATTAGCATGGTAAACTGTGGACACAACCACAGGCAGCCAGGTAGGCACACACACACATTTCGAACGCATTTCACACACACACGGCCACACGCCGCAGCAGAAACAGAAGCAATATTTGAACTGGCTAGCAAATTCCAGGAAATAAAGAATAGATTAGGAATCAGATAAAACAAAAGAGAAACTCTTTAGAAATGGTGTCTCATTAGGGCTGTGGGCTTATTCAGAGACACGTCTGAGAGTAACTTTCTACCCAGGCCAGGATTAGCTGGCTCAGAATCACACATACGAATGACAGTGTCCTATTGGCAGAAGAGACTACACAGAGGGATGCACAGAGCAGAGGGCCTGGTTACACATACAGTATAAATACAGTGGGGTAAAAAAGTATTTAGTCAGCCACCAATTGTGCAAGTTCTCCCACTTAAAAAGATGAGAGGCCTGTAATTTTCATCATAGGTACACTTCAACTATGACAGACAAAATGAGAAAAAAAATCCAGAAAATCACATTGTAGGATTTTTTATGAAATTATTTGCAAATTGTGGTGGAAAATAAGTATTTGGTCACCTACAAACAAGCAAGATTTCTAGCTCTCATAGACCTGTAACTTCTTCTTTAAGAGGTTCCTCTGTCCTCCACTCGTTACCTGTATTAATGGCACCTGTTTGAACTTGTTATCAGTACAAAAGACACCTGTCCACAACCTCAAACAGTCACACTCCAAACTCCACTATGGCCAAGACCAAAGAGCTGTCAAAGGACACCAGAAACAAAATTGTAGACCTGCACCAGGCTGGGAAGACTGAATATGCAATAGGTAAGCAGCTTGGTTTGAAGAAATCAACTGTGGGAGCAATTATTAGGAAATGGAAGACATACAAGACCACTGATAATCTCGATCTGGGGCTCCACGCAAGATCTCACCCCGTGAGGTCAAAATAATCACAAGAACGGTGAGCAAAAATCCCAGAACCACACGGGGGGACCTAGTGAATCACCTGCAGAGAGCTGGGACCAAAGTAACAAAGCCTACCATCAGTAACACACTACGCCGCCAGGGACTCAAATCCTGCAGTGCCAGACGTGTCCCCCTGCTTAAGCCAGTACATGTCCAGGCCCGTCTGAAGTTTGCTAGAGAGCATTTGGATGATCCAGAAGGAGATTATAATAATAATGTCATATAGTCAGATGAAACCAAAATATAACTTTTTGGTAAAAACTCAACTCGTCGTGTTTGGAGGACAAAGAATGCTGAGTTGCATCCAAAGAACACCATACCTACTGTGAAGCATGGGGTGGTAACATCATGCTTTGGGGCTGTTTTTCTGCAAAGGGACCAGGACGACTGATCCGTGTAAAGGAAAGAATGAATGGGGCCATGTATCGTGAGATTTTGAGTGAAAATCTCCCTCCATCAGCAAGATCATTGAAGATGAAACGTGGCTGGGTCTTTCAGCATGACAATGATCCCAAACACACCGCCCGGGAAATGAAGGAGTGGCTTCGTAAGAAGCATTTCAAGGTCCTGGAGTGGCCTAGCCAGTCTCCAGATCTCAACCCCATAGAAAATCTTTGGAGGGAGTTGAAAGTCCGTGTTGCCCAGCAACAGCCCCAAAACATCACTGCTCTAGAGGAGATCTGCATGGAGGAATGGGCCAAAATACCAGCAACAGTGTGTGAAAACCTTGTGAAGACTTACAGAAAACGTTTGACCTCTGTAATTTCCAAAAAAAGGGTATATAACAAAGTATTGAAATACACTTTTGTTATTGACCAAATACTTATTTTCCACCATAATTTGCAAATAAATTCATTAAAAATCCTACAATGTGATTTTCTGGATTTTTCTCTCACATTTCTCATCATAGTTGAAGTGTACCTATGATGAAAATTACAGGCCTCTCTCATCTTTTTAAGTGGGAGAACTTGCACAATTGGTGGCTGACTAAATACTTTTTTGCCCCACTGTATCAGATCCCATCATCACACAATATTGGGCCAAAAGGCACACCACCGGTCTGCACCACCACAAGGCTGGCACTGAGGCTGCAAAAGGAAAGCAGCAGACAGGCCGGGGACTCCATCACAGCCCTCTCTGGAGCGACATAACAAGGTGTTGATTGGCACAGTATTGATCAGTAAGTAATTATCATGATAGACTAGTTGTAATGTATTGATTAGAGGTAATGATCGTCCTGATGTAAAGGACAGGGAAGCCTGTGACTCTGATGGATGTGTTGGGGTGGTGTTGGGTGTGATGTGTGTGTGTGTGTGCCTTACCATCACAGGTGTGTGTGTTGCACAGCGCTTCCTCAGTGTGTAGACCAATACAGATATCTCCTCCGTTGCCAGGGCTGGGGTTGTTACAGGAGCGGGTACGCTGGTAGTGCCCTCCACCACAGGGCACTGAACACTGAGACCAGGACGACCAACACGACCAGGCTCCACTCACTGGACAGGAACACACACACACACACACACACACACACACACACACACACAAAGACAAACACACACGCAAAGACATAAACATATAAGCAAGGTCAGATATCTCTCTCTCTCATCACTAACTAGGCAAAAATAAACATAATAAATGTTATCCTCTTGTAGCTGCAATAAACACAACCAAAGTCTACCCAGAGGACCAGATAGATTATCTACTTAAAAAACTACACTGCTGTCCATTGTCCCTACACGGCACTTTTCATGCCTAAGAATAACTCTGCTATGCTTAACCCCTCTATAAAGACTTGCTATATTAAGTGTGTTGTCATTTCACTTACATTTGTTTTTAATTAACTAGGCAAGTCAGTTAAGAACAAATTCTTATTTACAATAACGGCTACCGGGGAACAGTGGGTTAACTGCCTTGTTCAGGGGCAGAACGACAGATTTTTACCTTGTCAGCTCGGGGATTCAATCCAGCAACCTTTTGGTTACTGTCCCAACACTCTAACCACTAGGCTACCTGCCACCCCATTGTACTTTCAGCATATCCATCTGAATGAGAGTGTTTGAGCTGAGAGTGTGAACGATGAGGGAAGCGAGACAGTAAAGAATGCGTTTGACAGAGAGAGATGGAGGTGAGTGGTGAGAGGAGCCGGGGCTGTAATGCCGTCCTCGCCCCCATCGCCCCGCTCTAGAAAACTCCATTTACTTCAGTGGATTAGACAGTAGGGAGAGTGAACTGGGACCTGACTGCTTTGGTTGCCTCACACTCCTCTGGCTGTCTGTCTGGCCCCTCTGAGTGCTGCGTGGTGATGGGACTGGGAAAGACATTTTGGGGAAAGAGGAATATAAAGAGAGAGCCTCTCAAGAAAACGAGCAAACAGAAGGCTTGTAAAATAAAGATGGCTTCTCCTTATAGCCCTGTCTCTGTAACACTCTTCACCATCTCTCAATCTTGTGAAAATCTATTTTCTTCTCCCTTGCCACTCCATCTGTCAATTTCACAGTCTCTCGGTCTCTCGGTCTCTAGGTCTCTCGGACTCTAGGTCTCTAGGTCTCTCGGTCTCACTGTCTCTTTCTGTCAGTCTTGCTCTGCCTCTGTAAATCAGGTACCTCTCCCTCCCTCTCTGTCTTCCTCTGTCTATCAGTCAAGGACCGCTCTCTCCCCCTCCCTCACTCTCTCTCTCTGTCTTTTTCTGTCTCTCAATCAAGGACTTCTCTCCCTCTCTCGCAAGCGCCCTCCCTCCCTCAGTCACATAATATCCAACTATCAGACAGACAGACAGAGAGAGAGATAAATTACAGACTGAGTCATTTAGGTCAGGTTAATTAAGAGTTGAGTATATAGACATAAGAGAATAGGTTGGCACACACAGCCAATGACCATTACTAAATGATACACTCAAGGGATGATCATCAGTGATGCACCAACCATACAACATGAATATAGCCAGTCCACATCCCATCTACATGAGTGTTAAGAGCAGAGCTTGGTGTTGTTACTACTGGTTAAAGCAGGCCAACGGCATGATTAGGGGATGATGAGAAGCTTTAGTTTCAACGCTACAAAGACTCAGCTACTGTAATCAAGGAGTCCTTGGTTCTGTTTCATTAGCTAATGGAAGTAATGGTCCCCTCAGCATGACTTTACAGGACTAGCATCAGCAAACAGCTCTCTCCCTGGTGGTGTGTTTTAATGTGTGTATTATGCTAACCACAACTGGAGGTCATTGATGTATAGTTACGGAAGTAGTGTGTGTGTATGTGTGTGCAAGTGCATGTGTGCACGTGTGTTTGTGTGTGTGTGTGTGTGTGTATGTTCTCTTCCTCTTTACCTTGGCAGGCCTGAGAGTTGCAGTCCTGGTACTCCACGGGTGAGCCCCTGCAGGCTGGCGGGGCAGCCTTGCCCTCTGGGGTGGTACAGGTGCGCTTGCGGGTGCGGTACCCTTTGGCACAGTCCTGGGAGCAGGCGGACCACGTCTCCCATGACGACCAGTCGGCGCCTGCCACTCGTACCACAGGGGTCCTCAGGAGGTCCTCCACTAGAGCTAGCAGAAGAGGAAAGGGTTAATACACAGGTTACTGGTCTGTTCAATACACTGAATCATTTCTACATTACACAGGTCATAGAGATAGAGTAGTATCCTACCGTTGTATATTATATAGGTGTATGGAATAGCTCACACATACAAGCGAAAGATCACTGATACCACGGGATCAATAGGACCAAGATTTCTTTATACTGAAACACACTCTCCATTCTGAAGTCATTCAGATTATTCAACCCTGCCTTCATGGAGAGTCATACAACTGAAAAATCATCTCCTCTCTGTTCTGAGGAAGGAGTCTTACTTTATTCATATCTTACTCAAGTCAGCTCTGGCCTTATTCTGGGTAAGTCTGGCTCAACTGTGACACGTTGGGAAGTGTTTAAGTGTTTTACAGTGACCTCACTAACTGAATATACTGTATATACAACAGACAGAGCCACCTGGCCAGACATAGAGAGAGAGAGAGAGAGAGAGAGAGGCCAGCCTTCAGTCCTGTCCAGTCTGGACTGTATTTCCTGTTCAGAAGCAGTTCATCAGCTGCACTCTGAGCCTGTCCTCCTATCTGCCCACCCTGCCTACACAGCCCACTCTGGCCAGCCTGGCCACTGTCAGCCAGCTACAGTTAATCAATACAGTGGGCGGAGAGCTTAAAGCTGCCATCAAGAGAGGAGAGTCGGACTGTGACCAGCAGCATAGCGTGCCTGCTGGGAGACCCACACACTAACAGACATCAACAGACATTAACATACCAACAGACACTAATATACCAACAGACACTAAACACGAACAGACACGAACACACTAACAGACACCAACACACCAACAGACATCAACACACCAACAGACACTAACATACCAACAGACACTAACATACCAACAGACACTAAGACACCAACAGACACTAACATACCAACAGACACTAAACACGAACAGACATGAACACACTAACAGACACCAACACACCAACAGACATCAACACACCAACAGACATCAACACACCAACAGACACTAACATACCAACAGACACTAACATACCAACAGACACTAAGACACCAACAGACACTAACATACCAACAGACACTAAACACGAACAGACACACCAACAGACACTAACATACCAACAGACACTAAACACGAACAGACACGAACACACCAACAGACACTAACACACCAACAGACACTAACATACCAACAGACACTAACATACCAACAGACACTAACATACCAACAGACACTAACACACCAACAGACACTAACATACCAACAGACATTAACATACCAACAGACACTAACACACTAACAGACACCAACACACAACAGACACCAACAGACACTAACATACCAACAGACACTAACATACCAACAGACAGTAACACACCAACAGAGACGAACACACAAACACACGAACAGACACGAACACACTAACAGACACCAACACACTAACAGACACCAACACACCAACAGACACCAACACACCAAGAGACACCAACTGGCACTAACACTCAAACAGACACTAACACACAACAAGACCCTAACATATTAACAGACACCAACACATCAACACACCAACACACTAACAAACACCAACAGACACGAACACACCAACATACTAACAGACACTAACACACCAACATACTAATAGACACGAACATACCAAAAGACACTAACATACTATTAGACACGAACATACTATTAGACACAAACATACTATTAAACACAAACATACTATTAGACACTAACAACATACTATTAGACACTAACATACTAATAGACACTAATATACTATTAGACACTAACATACTATTAGACACTAACATGCTGACATACTATTAGACACTAACATGCTAACATACTAATAGACACTAACATACTATTAGACACTAACATGCTATTAGACACTAACATACTATTAGACACTAACAGACACTAACATACTATTAGACACGAACATACTATTAGACACTAACACACTAAGACACTAACACACTATTAGACAGTAACATACTATTAGACACTAACATACTAATAGACACTAACATACTATTAGACACTAACATACTAATAGACAGTAACATACTATTAGACACTAACATACTAATAGACACTAACATACTATTAGACACTAACACACTAACATACTAATAGACACTAACATACTATTAGACACTAACATACTATTAGACACTAACACACTAACATACTAATAGACACTAACATACTAATAGACACTAACATACTATTAGACACTAACACACTAATAGACACTAACATACTAATAGACACTAACATACTATTAGACACTAACACACTAATAGACACTAACACATTAATAGACACTAACATACTAATAGACACTAAAACACTAATAGACACTAACACACACTAACACACTAATAGACACTAACACACTAATAGACACTAACACACTATTAGACACTAACAGACTAACACACTAATAGACACTAACATACTAATAGACACTAACATACTAATAGACACTAACACACCAATAGACACTAACACACTAATAGACACTAACACACTAACACACTAATAGACACTAACATACTAATAGACACTAACATACTACTAGACACTAACACACCAATAGACACTAACACAATAATAGACACGAACATACTAATAGACACTAACACACTATTAGACACTAACACACTAATAGACACTAACACACTAATAGACACTAACATACTATTAGACACTAACACACTAATAGACACTAACACACTAATAGACACTAACACACTATTAGACACTAACACACTAACATACTATTAGACACTAACACACTAACATACTATTAGACACTAACACACTAATAGACACTAACATACTATTAGACACTAACATACTAACATACTATTAGACACTAACATACTATTAGACACTAACATACTATTAGACACTAACACACAATTAGACACTAACATACTATTATACACTAACATACTAACATACTATTAGACACTAACATACTAACAGACACAAACATACTAACAGACACTAACATACTATTAGACACTAACACACTAACATACTATTAGACACTAACATACTATTAGACACTAACATACTAACATACTATTAGACACTAACAGACACTTACATACTATTAGACACTAACAGACACTAACACACTATTAGACACTAACAGACACTAACACACTATTAGACACTAACAGACACTAACAGACACTAACACACTATTAGACACTAACAGACACTAACAGACACTAACACACTATTAGACACTAACAGACACTAACACACTATTAGACACTAACAGACACTAACACACTATTAGACACTAACAGACACTAACACACTATTAGACACTAACAGACACTAACACACTATTAGACACTAACAGACACTAACACACTATTAGACACTAACAGACACTAACACACTATTAGACACTAACAGACACTAACACACTATTAGACACTAACAGACACTAACACACTATTAGACACTAACATACTATTAGACACTAACATACTAACATACTATTAGAAACTAACAGACACTAACATACTAATAGACACTAACATACTATTAGACACTAACATACTATTAGACACTAACATACTAACATACTATTAGACACTAACATACTAACATACTATTAGACACTAACAGACACTAACATACTAATAGACACTAACATACTATTAGACACTAACATACTATTAGACACTAACATACTATTAGACACTAACATGCTATTATACACTAACATACTAACATACTATTAGACACTAACACTAACAGACACAAACATACTTAGACACTAACATACTATTAGACACTAACACACTAACATACTATTAGACACTAACATACTATTAGACACTAACATACTATTAGACACTAACAGACACTTACATACTATTAGACACTAACAGACACTAACACACTATTAGACACTAACAGACACTAACATACTATTAGACACTTACATACTATTAGACACTAACAGACACTAACACACTATTAGACAGACACTTACATACTATTAGACACTAACAGACTAACTAGACACACTATTAGACACTAACAGACACTAACACACTATTAGACACTAACATACTAACATACTATTAGACACTAACAGACACTTACATACTATTAGACACTAACAGACACTAGACACACTATTAGACACTAACAGACACTAACATACTATTAGACACTAACAGACACTTACATACTATTAGACACTAACAGACACTAACATACTATTAGACACTAACAGACACTAACACACTATTAGACACTAACAGACACTAACACACTATTAGACACTAACATACTAACATACTATTAGAAACTAACAGACACTAACATACTAATAGACACTAACATACTATTAGACACTAACATACTATTAACATACTAATAGACACTAACATACTATTAGACACTAACATAGACACTACACACTAACAACTAACATACTATTAGACACTAACATACTAACATACTATTAGACACTAACAGACACTAACATACTAATAGACACTAACATACTATTAGACACTAACATACTATTAGACACTAACATACTATTAGACACTAACATGCTATTAGACACTAACATACTATTAGACAGTAACATACTAACTTACTATTAGACACTAACAGACACTAACATACTAACAGACACTAACATACTATTAGACACTAACATACTAATAGACACTAACATACTATTAGACACTAACATACTATTAGACACTAACAGACACTAACATACTATTAGACACTAACATACTATTAGACACTAACAGACATCAACACACCAACAGACACTAACATACCAACAGACACCAACATACCAACAGACACTAAGACACCAACAGACACTAACATACCAACAGACACTAAACACGAACAGACACTAACATACCAACAGACACTAAACGCGAACAGACACGAACACACCAACAGACACTAACACACAACAGACAACAGACACTAACACACCAACAGACACTAACACACCAACAGACACTAACATACCAACAGACATTAACATACCAACAGACACTAACACACCAACAGACACTAACACACCAACAGACACTAACATACTAACAGACACTAAAATACCAACAGACACTAAACACGAACAGACACGAACACACTAACAGACACCAACACACCAACAGACACCAACACACCAACAGACACCAACAGACACTAACATACCAACAGACATTAACATACCAACAGACCAACATACCAACAACTAACATACTAATAGACAGTAACATACCATTAGACACTAACATACTAATAGACACTAACATACTAATAGACACTAACATACTATTAGACACTAACATACTATTAGACACTAACACACTAATAGACACTAACACACTAATAGACACTAACATACTAATAGACACTAACACACTAATAGACACTAACACACTAACTAACACTAACATACTAATAGACACTAACACACTAATAGACACTAACACACTAATAGACACTAACACACTAATAGACACTAACACACTAATAGACACTAACACACTATTAGACACTAACACACTAATAGACACTAACATACTAATAGACACTAACATACTAATAGACACTAACACACCAATAGACACTAACACACTAATAGACACTAACACACTAACACACTAATAGACACTAACATACTAATAGACACTAACATACTACTAGACACTAACACACCAATAGACACTAACACAATAATAGACACGAACATACTATGAGATACAAACACACTAACAAACACTAACATACTAATAGACACTAACACACTAATAGACACTAACATACTATTAGACACTAACACACTAATAGACACTAACACACCAACAGACACTAACATACCAACAGACACTAACATACCAACAGACATTAACATACCAACAGACACTAACACACCAACAGACACTAACACACCAACAGACACTAACATACCAATAGACACTAACATACCAACAGACATTAACATACCAACAGACACTAACACACCAACAGACACTAACACACCAACAGACACTAACATACCAACAGACACTAAAATACCAACAGACACTAAACACGAACAGACACGAACACACTAACAGACACCAACACACCAACAGACACCAACAGACACTAACATACCAACAGACACTAACATACCAACAGACAGTAACACACCAACAGAGACGAACACACAAACAGACACGAACACACTAACAGACACCAACACACTAACAGACACCAACAGACACCAACACACCAACAGACACCAACTGGCACTAACACACAAACAGACACTAACACACAACAAGACCCTAACATATTAACAGACACCAACACATCAACACACCAACACACTAACAAACACCAACAGACACGAACACACCAACATACTAACAGACACTAACACACCAACATACTAATAGACACGAACATACCAAAAGACACTAACATACTATTAGACACGAACATACTATTAGACACGAACATACTATTAGACACGAACATACTATTAGACACTAACATACTATTAGACACTAATATACTATTAGACACTAACATACTATTAGACACTAACATACTATTAGACACTAACATACTATTAGACACTAACATACTATTAGACACTAACATGCTGACATACTATTAGACACTAACATGCTAACATACTAATAGACACTAACATACTATTAGACACTAACATGCTATTAGACACTAACATACTATTAGACACTAACAGACACTAACATACTATTAGACACGAACATACTATTAGACACTAACACACTATTAGACAGGAACATACTATTAGACACTAACATGCTATTAGACACTAACATACTATTAGACACTAACATACTATTAGACACTAACATACTATTAGACACTAACATACTATTAGACACTAACATACTATTAGACACTAACATACTATTAGACACTAACATACTAATAGACACTAACATACAATTAGACACTAACATACTATTAGACACTAACACACTAAGACACTAACACACTATTAGACAGTAACATACTATTAGACACTAACATACTAATAGACACTAACATACTATTAGACACTAACATACTAATAGACAGTAACATACTAATAGACACTAACATACTATTAGACACTAACATACTATTAGACACTAGACACTAACATAATAGACACTAGAACTAACACTAATAGACACTAACACACTAATAGACACTAACACACTAATAGACACTAACACACTAACTAACACTAACATACTAATAGACACTAACACTAACACACTAATAGACACTAACACACACTAACACACTAATAGACACTAACACACTAATAGACACTAACACACTAATAGACACTAACACACTATTAGACACTAACACTAACTAATAGACACTAACATACTAATAGACACTAACATACTAATAGACACTAACACAATAGACACTAACACACTAATAGACACTAACACACTAACACACTAATAGACACTAACATACTAATAGACACTAACATACTACTAGACACTAACACACCAATAGACACTAACACAATAATAGACACGAACATACTAATAGACACTAACACACTATTAGACACTAACACACTAATAGACACTAACACACTAATAGACACTAACACACTATTAGACACTAACACACTAATAGACACTAACACACTAATAGACACTAACACACTAATAGACACTAACACACTATTAGACACTAACACACTAACATACTATTAGACACTAACACACTAATAGACACTAACATACTATTAGACACTAACACACTAACATACTATTAGACACTAACATACTATTAGACACTAACATACTATTAGACACTAACATACAATTAGACACTAACATACTATTAGACACTAACATACTATTAGACACTAACATACTATTAGACACTAACATACTATTAGACACTAACACACTATTAGACACTAACATACTATTAGACACTAACATACTATTAGACACTAACATACTATTAGACACTAACATACTATTAGACACTAACATACTATTAGACACTAACATACTATTAGACACTAACATACTATTAGACACTAACATACTATTAGACACTAACATACTATTAGACACTAACATACTATTAGACACTAACATACTATTAGACACTAACATACTATTAGACACTAACATACTATTAGACACTAACATACTAATAGACAGTAACATACTATTAGACACTAACATACTATTAGACACTAACATACTATTAGACACTAACACACAATTAGACACTAACATACTATTATACACTAACATACTAACATACTATTAGACACTAACATACTAACAGACACAAACATACTAACAGACACTAACATACTATTAGACACTAACATACTATTAGACACTAACAGACACTAACACACTATTAGACACTAACAGACACTAACACACTATTAGACACTAACAGACACTAACATACTATTAGACACTAACATACTATTAGACACTAACATACTAACATACTATTAGAAACTAACAGACACTAACATACTAATAGACACTAACATACTATTAGACACTAACATACTATTAGACACTAACATACTATTAGACACTAACATGCTATTAGACACTAACATACTATTAGACACTAACATACTAACATACTATTAGACACTAACATACTATTCGACACTAACAGACACTAACATACTAATAGACACTAACATACTATTAGACACTAACATACTATTAGACACTAACATACTATTAGACACTAACATGCTATTAGACACTAACATACTATTAGACAGTAACATACTAACTTACTATTAGACACTAACAGACACTAACATACTAACAGACACTAACATACTATTAGACACTAACATACTAATAGACACTAACATACTATTAGACACTAACAGACACTAACATACTATTAGACACTAACATACTATTAGACACTAACAGACATCAACACACCAACAGACACTAACATACCAACAGACACCAACATACCAACAGACACTAAGACACCAACAGACACTAACATACCAACAGACACTAAACACGAACAGACACACCAACAGACACTAACATACCAACAGACACTAAACACGAACAGACACGAACACACCAACAGACACAAACACACCAACAGACACTAACACACCAACAGACACTAACACACCAACAGACACTAACATACCAACAGACATTAACATACCAACAGACACTAACACACCAACAGACACTAACACACCAACAGACACTAACATACTAACAGACACTAAAATACCAACAGCCACTAAACACGAACAGACACGAACACACTAACAGACACCAACACACCAACAGACACCAACACACCAACAGACACCAACAGACACTAACATACCAACAGACATTACATACCAACAGACCAACATACCAACAACTAACATACTAATAGACAGTAACATACCATTAGACACTAACATACTAATAGACACTAACATACTAATAGACACTAACATACTATTAGACACTAACATACTATTAGACACTAACACACTAATAGACACTAACACACTAATAGACACTAACATACTAATAGACACTAACACACTAATAGACACTAACACACTAATAGACACTAACATACTAATAGACACTAACACACTAATAGACACTAACACACTAATAGACACTAACACACTAATAGACACTAACACACTAATAGACACTAACACACTATTAGACACTAACACACTAATAGACACTAACATACTAATAGACACTAACATACTAATAGACACTAACACACCAATAGACACTAACACACTAATAGACACTAACACACTAACACACTAATAGACACTAACATACTAATAGACACTAACATACTACTAGACACTAACACACCAACAGACACTAACACACCAACAGACACTAACACACCAACAGACACTAACATACCAACAGACATTAACATACCAACAGACACTAACACACCAACAGACACTAACACACCAACAGACACTAACATACCAACAGACATTAACATACCAACAGACACTAAAATACCAACAGACACTAAACACGAACAGACACGAACACACTAACAGACACCAACACACCAACAGACACCAACAGACACTAACATACCAACAGACATTAACATACCAACAGACACTAACATACCAACAGAAAATAACACACCAACAGAGACGAACACACCAACAGACACGAACACACGAACAGACACGAACACACTAACAGACACCAACACACTAACAGACACCAGCACACCAACAGACACCAACAGACACCAACACACCAACTGGCACTAACACACAAACAGACACGAACACACAACAAGACCCTAACATATTAACAGACACCAACACATCAACACACCAACACACTAACAAACACCAACAGACACGAACACACCAACATACTAACAGACACTAACACACCAACATACTAATAGACACGAACATACCAAAAGACACTAACATACTATTAGACACGAACATACTATTAGACACGAACATACTATTAGACACGAACATACTATCAGACACGAACATACTATTAGACACTAACATACTATTAGACACTAACATACTATTAGACACTAACATACTAATAGACACTAACATGCTAACATACTATTAGACACTAACATGCTAACATACTATTAGACACTAACAGACACTAACATACTATTAGACACTAACATACTATTAGACACTAACATACTATTAGACACTAACATACTAATAGACACTAACATGCTAACATACTATTAGACACTAACAGACACTAACATACTATTAGACACGAACATACTATTAGACACTAACATACTATTAGACACTAACATACTAACATACTATTAGACACTAACAGACACTAACATACTAACAGACACTAACATACTATTAGACACTAACAGACACTAACATACTATTAGACACTAACATACTATTAGACACTAACATACTATTAGACACTAACATACTATTAGACACTAACATACTATTAGACACTAACACACTAACATACTAATAGACACTAACATACTATTAGACACTAACATACTATTAGACACTAACATACTAATAGACACTAACATACTATTAGACACTAACAGACACTAACATACTATTAGACACTAACATACCAACAGAAAATAACACACCAACAGAGACGAACACACCAACAGACACGAACACACAAACGGACACGAACACACTAACAGACACCAACACACTAACAGACACCAACACACTAACAGACACCAGCACACCAACAGACACCAACAGACACCAACACACCAACTGGCACTAACACACAAACAGACACGAACACACAACAAGACCCTAACATATTAACAGACACCAACACATCAACACACCAACACACTAACAAACACCAACAGACACGAACACACCAACATACTAACAGACACTAACACACCAACATACTAATAGACACGAACATACCAAAAGACACTAACATACTATTAGACACGAACATACTATTAGACACGAACATACTATTAGGCACGAACATACTATTAGACACGAACATACTATTAGACACTAACATACTATTAGACACTAACATACTAATAGACACTAACATGCTAACATACTATTAGACACTAACATGCTAACATACTACTAGACACTAACAGACACTAACATACTATTAGACACTAACAGACACTAACATACTATTAGACACTAACATACTAATAGACACTAACATGCTAACATACTATTTAACAGACACTAACATACTATTAGACACAAACATACTATTAGACAAACATACTATTAGACACTAACATACTAACATACTATTAGACACTAACAGACACTAACATACTAACAGACACTAACATACTATTAGACACTAACAGACACTAACATACTATTAGACACTAACATACTATTAGACACTAACATACTATTAGACACTAACATACTATTAGACACTAACAGACACTAACATACTATTAGACACTAACAGACACTAACATACTAACAGCCACTAACATACTAAGAGACACTAACATGCTATTAGACGCCAACATACTATTAGACACTAACATACTAATAGACACTAACATACTATTTGACACTAACATACTATTAGACACTAACATACTATTAGACACTAACATACTAATAGACACTAACATACTAATAGATACTAACATACTAACAAACACTAACACACTAATAGACACTAACATACTAATAGACACTAACATACCATTAGACACTAACATACTATTAGACACTAACATACTAATAGATACTAACATACTAATAGACACTTACACACTAACAAACATTAACAAACGAACAAACACTAACTTGGTGGTAGTAGCAAATGTTTAAACGAGAACTTTGAAGGCCGAAGTGGAGAAGGGTTCCATGTGAACAGCAGTTGAACATGGTTCAGTCGGTCCTAGGAGATGGGCGAACGCCGTTCCTAAGGGAGGGGCGATGGCCTTCGTCACCCCTCGCCGATCGAAATGGAGTCGGCTTCAGATCCACGAATCCGGAGTTGTGGAGATGGCGCCGCGAGGCATCCAGTGTGGTAACGCGATCGATCCCGGAGAAGCTGGCGGGATCCCCGGGGAGAGTTCTCTTTTCTTTGTGAAGGGCAGGGTGCCCTGGAATGGGTTCGCCCCGAGAGAGGGGCCCAAGCCCTGGAAAGCGTTGCGGTTCCGGCGGCGTCTGGTGAGCTCTCGCTGGCCCTTGAAAATCTGGGGGATACTGTGTAAATCTCGCGCTGGGCCGTACCCATATCTGCAGCAGGTCTCGATCTATAATCCCAGATAAATAGCGAAGGGATCAAGTACAGTACAAGAACGGGGAACAATATATAACCGTAAATAGAACCGGTTGCCGGTCGGAAGGTCACTAAACAAAAGCAGATTGGAAGGCCATCGAGTGAAATAGACCAAAGAAAGGCGGGTAAACGAAGCGAGACTCTATGACTCTCCGAAGATGGGATAGGCTCCTCCTTTCCCTCGGTATGGGGTTCTGATTTGGGAGGGTGGCTTCGGACCGAGCCCAGTTCCGAGCCAAAGCCCAGTTCCCCGCATCGCCACATCGCCTGTATTGCGCCTGACCGGCTCAATTCCCCCTTTCCCTGTTAGGCACGGCTGCATGGCGCACCCATGGGCAGGTGCGTCGGCCGCGTCCGAAGGGGATTGGGTTGCCGGTGGGTGAACCGGGTCTTCCCACCTCGGGCTCCAATATCAAACGCCTGCCCACAGGTTAGTATGAGGAGGTAAGGGAGGTGCCCTCTAGTAGGGCCTCTGCAATCACAGAGCCTGATCACAGAGCCTCTGTTGTGAAACGTTTAAACGCGCCTCCCCCACTTACTTAGGTAACTCTAAACCACGATGGTTTGAAATGAACGCCAACCTTGACGTGGCCCGTCAAGAGTGAGCATTAAAGGGAGATGGCCGGTGCTTAGTAGTTAGGTACCACCAGGTGTAAGTTTCGCCTGAGTACGGGACTCTACAGTAGAAGCTCCCTTCCACACGGGAGCTCCCTTCCACACTTCTCGGAACATGAAGTGGGATGGCATGTGACTAATCATACTGTCTACGGATGGGTCCAAGGTTCCGAGGACCTGGGGTAATAACTACCCCCATGGTGAATAGAGCAGATAAAAATGCAGGCCGAAAGGGAGGTACCCTACATGCATACGTGCACATGGTAAGGTGCGCAGGGGCGGAATGGGAACATGTATCACTCACACCGGCGAAGCCCACACATAGTGTCACAGTTCCATACAATGCAGAGGGCGCTACCATCTGACGCACGGTCGAATAATCCCAATCTTTTGTCACCCTCAGGTCTTTTGCGGTGTCAGACGGAGTCAGGCAGTAGGAATATGATGCCCTCTCCAGCTGGAGGATGCCAGATACAGTAGTGCTAGTCCTTGGCGACCTTGTTTCCAAGTAAGTAGTGCACTGCACAAGACGGCTCGTAGGAGAATTGACGGCCCATAGCCGGAAAAGAGTCTGCCCCTCCATGCGGATCAACCGAGGGTCAAATGGCTCACGTTCAAAAGAGTCTGCCCCTCCATGCGGATCAACCGAGGGTCAAATGGCTCACGTTCAAAAGAGTCTGCCCCTCCATGCGGATCAACCGAGGGTCAAATGGCTCACGTTCAAAAGAGATGAGCCCCGCTTCGACCAGTGAAGAAATTCAATGAAGCGTGGTTAAAGGGCGGGAGTGATTGTGACTCTGTTATTAAGGCAGTCACAATCACTCCCGCCCTTTACCCGTGCTTCATTGAATTTCTTCACTTTGACATGAGGACACAAACCCTAACATACTATAACAGACACTAATATGCTAACACAGACACTGACGCTAATGGACACTAACGGACACTAACACAATAACGGACAGTAACATACTAACGGACACTATTAGACACTCAAACACTAACAGACACTATCAGACACTAACAGGAGGATTCCTTCAACATGCTCTAGTACATCACAACTAACTAGCGATTCCACATCGGATACTCACTGTCGGTCTCGCAGGCAACCGTGCCGTCGTTGGGGCAGAAGCGGGTCTCTACCTTGCGTCGTCCGATCTGCAGCTCGTGGGGGTCTGCCAGCTGGGCGCGGCACATGTAGCGCATCCTCTGCTCCTGGCGTGCCCCGCCCTGGGTCACGTTGATGGGCATCCACGGGGTCCAGGGGGTGTTCCTCTTTACCTCTGGACATGCCTCCAGGTTACACGCCTTGTACTCCTGTAGGGGGAGGGTTGAGGGGGAGGGAGAAGCAAGAGAGAGAGAAAGAGAGGTCTTTATTATAAAAGCATAGCTATATGGGTGCTGAGGGTGCTGCAGCACCCCCTGATGAATCTGAATAACAAAATATATATTAATACAAAATATTTTTTTTCTTCACAAAAGTAGTACACTGGGCCTTTACTAGTATTAGCGGAGATATAGACATCTGTAGCGCAGGGGGAAAAAAAACAATTCTGCATCTCATCTTTGGCAAAAAATAGTATTCAATAGGATTCAATAGTTGGAGTTGTTGCCCTGTCCCTTTCTCTGCCATTGTCATTGTAATGGAATCCAGAAAGAATCCAGAAAGAACAAAAACCTGTCCTCAAACATTTACATTAAAAGGTGCAAAGTTATGGGAAAAGACACAAAACATCCACATCCAATTAAATACACTGCTCAAAAAATAAAGGGAACACTAAAATAACACATCCTAGATCTGAATGAATGAAATATTCTTATTAAATATTTTTTTCTTTACATAGTTGAATGTGCTGACAACAAAATCACACAAAAATGATCAATGGAAATCAAATTTATCAACCCATGGAAGTCTGGATTTGGAGTCACACTCAAAATTAAAGTGGAAAACCACACTACAGGCTGATCCAACTTTGATGCAATGTCCTTAAAACAAGTCAAAATGAGGCTCAGTAGTGTGTGTGGCCTCCACGTGCCTGTATGACCTCCCTACAACGCCTGGGCATGCTCCTGATGAGGTGGCGGATGGTCTCCTGAGGGATCTCCTCCCAGACCTGGACTAAAGCATCCGCCAACTCCTGGACAGTCTGTGGTGCAACGTGGCGTTGAAGGATGGAGCGAGACATGATGTCCCAGATGTGGTCAATTGGATTCAGGTCTGGGGAACGGGCCAGTCCATAGCATCAATGCCTTCCTCTTGCAGGAACTGCTGACACACTCCAGCCACATGAGGTCTAGCATTGTCTTGCATTTGGAGGAACCCAGGAGGAACCCAGGGCCAACCGCACCAGCATATGGTCTCACAAGGGGTCTGAGGATCTCATCACGGTACCTAATGGCAGTCAGGCTACCTCTGGTGAGCACATGGAGGGCTGTGCTGCCCCCCCAAAGAAATGCCACCCCACACCATGACTGACCCACCGCCAAACCAGTCATGCTGGAGGATGTTGCAGGCAGCAGAACGTTCTCCACGGCGTCTCCAGACTCTGTCACGTCTGTCACATGTGCTCAGTGTGAACCTGCTTTCATCTGTGAAGAGCACAGGGCGCCAGTGGCAAATTTGCCAATCTTGGTGTTCTCTGGCAAATGCCAAACGTTCTGCACGGTGTTGGGCTGTAAGCACAACCCCCACCTGTGGACGTCGGGCCCTCATGCCACCCTCATGGAGTCTGTTTCTGACCGTTTGCGCAGACACATGCACATTTGTGGCCTGCTGGAGGTCATTTTGCAGGGCTCTGGCAGTGCTCCTCCTGCTCCTCCTTGCACAAAGGCGGAGGTAGCGGTCCTGCTGCTGGGTTGTTGCCCTCCTACGGCCTCCTCCACATCTCCTGATGTACTGGCCTGTCTCCTGGTAGCGCCTCCATGCTCTGGACACTACGCTGACAGACACAGCAAACCTTCTTGCCACAGCTCGCATTGATGTGCCATCCTGGATGAGCTGCACTACCTGAGCCACTTGTGTGGGTTGTAGACTCCGTCTCATGCTACCACTAGAGTGAAAGCACTGCCAGCATTCAAAAGTGACCAAAACATCAGCTAGGAAGCATAGGAACTGAGAAGTGGTCTATGGTCACCACCTGCAGAACCACTCTTTTATTGGGGGTGTCTTGCTATTTGACTATAATTTCCACCTGTTGTCTATTCCATTTACACAACAGCATGTGAAATTTATTGTCAATCAGTGTTGCTTCCTAAGTGGACAGTTTGATTTCACAGAAGTGTGATTGACTTGGAGTTTCATTGTGTTGTTTAAGTGTTCCCTTTATTTTTTTGAGCAGTTTTCCTTTGTCAAATAACATTAAAAAAAATGTTTTGTGCAGTATTAATCTACCATCCTTACAAACCACTTAATGTGGTCATCTAGGTTTGTACCTGTAGATTGTCCATCACCATGCAAAAAACAATGTATTATACAGTAATTGAGTACATTGAGGCATCAGGTGGTTTGTGAGGATATAATGTGATGATGTGACTCAGTTAGTAGAGCATGGTGCTTGCAATGCTAGGGTTATGGGTTCAATTCCCACAGGGGACCAGCATGAAAAAGTCTGAAAATGTATGCACTCACTACTGTACATTCCTCTGGATAAGAGTGTCTATGGAAAAGGAATGAATAGACCAATTCAGTTCTCACATAGAAATAAGCTGTGGGCCTCCTGAGTGGTGCAGCAGTCTAAGGCACTGTGCTGCGGTGTCACTACAGCCTGGAGTTTGATCCCATAGGACAGTGTAAAATTGTCCCAGTGTTGTCTGTGTAGGGGAGGGTTTGGCTGGGAGGGGTTTATTTGGCTCATTGCACTCTAGCAACTCCTTGTGGTGGGTCAGGAACCTGCAGGCTGACTTTGGTCCTCAGTTGAAGTGTGTTTCCTCTGACACATTGGTGTGGCTGGCTTCTGGGTTAAGCGAGCAGGTGTTAAGAAGAGTGTCATGTTTTGTAGGACGCATGACACAACCTTTGGTTTTCCCCAAGCCCGTTGTGGAGTTGCAGTGATGAGACAAGATTGTAATTGGATATCAAGAAATTGGGGAGAAAAAGGGGGTAAAAATTACACCAAAAAAAGAAATAAGTTGCATTTGCAAAGTATTTAAAGAAACTGAAAACCTATATCAAGCAAGTATTTTTATATTCCACAAGTATCAAATGAACTGTTTTGTACATATAATTATCAGACTCAAGTTACAAATGCTGGTAAACACTGAAATACATTTAGTCTACATTTCTTCACAAAAGTAGTGCACTGGTCCGATATGTTCAGCGCAGGCAAAACATTTTTTTTTGGGGGGGGGGGATAAATGCTGCATTTATTAACAATGACCAACACAATTCCAGCCAAAATAGAAGATTGTAAGAAATATTGTAGCCTACTATTACTATATCCAACCCAACTAGATTTGTTGCCAGTAACATGTATCCCAGTGTTTTATTTTAATTTTTGACCTGCGACTCCCAAAAAAGGGTGGTACAAAACTTGCGACCCCCGCATATGCACATGGAAGTGTGCACACAATTGTTTGCGCAAATGTAGCCAGCCATAAACTGTGATTTATTTTCAAAACGCAAGATAGGCTACATAAATAAACTGCCTTTTACACCTGCATTTGGTGCTGAAAGTCATTCATGTTAGCAGCCAATATCAACGAGCGATATATTATCTCACTTCTCCGGAGTCCAGAGCAGGGCCATAGTTTCCAATATATTTCAAGAAAGTTTTTTTACTATTTTCTACATTGTAAATGAATAGTGAAGACATCAAAACTATGAAATAACACATATGGAATCATGTAGTAACCAAAAAAGTGTTAAACAAATCAAAATATATTTATATTTGAGATTCTTCAAAGTAGCCACCCTTTGCCTTGACAGCTTTGCACGCTCTTGGCATTCTCTCTATCAGCTTCACCTGGAAGGCTTTTCCAACAGTCTTGAAGGAGTTCCCACATATGCTGAGCGCTTGTTGGCTGCTTTTCCTTCACTCTGCGGTTCAACTCATCCTAAACCATCTGAATTGGGTTGAGGTCGGGTGATTGTGGAGGCCAGGTCAACCAGAGCAAAATCCTATGCCTACTTGTAGTGAATGTTGCAGGATCTGATGGAAAGCATGTTGTGTCCATACCGCTCCATCACTTTGGAGGGCAGCCTGCCTGCAGAGTGCTTGTTGGCTGCCGAGTAGATCTGTGCTTCCTCACAAATATCTTCATAAATTTGCCAGAATATGTTACATCGTAATTCCATAATACTGAAGTCAGTGCGATGTTACAGCTGCTTATCTTTAGACACATCGCCAGTACCACCTAAATTAGGCCTATCTGAATTATGAAAAGTATCAATAAAATTGCCAGGTAGCCTATTATAGTTCTGGTAAAGATGAGTCAGTAGTAGATAAACTGTATTTTATATGGATGATAAATGTAGACCGATCTGTTTATTCCAGGAAAAACTGGAGGGAAATCTTTCTGGTCACAACATCTGGATATGCACACAGTCCTTTGTGCTGATGAATGGTCCTTGATCAACAATCAAGACACACAACTTTTTGGTTCTGAAACATAGATGAGAATTTAACAAGGGCATGCGGGCAGTAGGTTCAGAACAACAACAACAACAACCAATTTGTAAAAAATAACTTTACAAACGTTTTGGTTAAATTCTACCATCAACAAAAAGCGCACTTTGAGGACTGGAAGGGCTAAGGGGCGCCTCTCAGGCTCACATACAGGTTCAGAGCAGCTCTGTGAGCCAAGAGGTGTGTGTATGTGTGTGTGTGTGTGTGTGTGTGTGTGTGTGTGTGTGTGTGTGTGTGTGTGTGTGTGTGTGTGTGTGTGCACCCGTCTGTCCGTCCATCCATATCTTACCAGTGCGCAGCCTGGGCAGCTGTTCCCATTCTCACAGCTCCTGACCCTGGAGTGGACCCCACCTCCACACTCAGCACTGCACTTAGTCCAAGAACCCCACGGGGACCAGAAGATAGGCTGGGGACATGACACACCCTCGTTACAGAACCTAGAGAGGGGAGGAGAGGAGACGGGACGGGAGGGTAGAAACTGATATCTATTTTGGAAGAAATGTAAATTTGTCTTCTGCCTTACACGGTGAGAGGCACTGGCGTGTGTAAGAGGGCTGATATTTACCTAAGACCATCATGCCCAAAAAGATACTGAGGGCCAATACTGTTACTGAAAAGTGCAAAACACGTCTCATAAATTAATCATAAATGTCCTTTCTTAGTAAAACACCTATACATGTTTAAGAGTTTTGCTCCTTTGAGTCAAGCGAACACGTTCATTATTCAGCAAAAAAATGACAAAAGATAAAAGTATTACATAACCAACATTTGTTCACAAATAGACCTGCCATCTCCCCCTCTCCTCTCACCTTTCGTCCCTGACGGGGCCCACACACACGCGACCACCGTGACGGGGCGACGGGTTGTTGCAGGAGCGCTGGCGCATCTCAAACCCCGTACCACAGGTGGTGCTGCACTGTCCCCATGACGACCAGGGGGTCCAGCCTCCGTTTCTACGGCAACAGAAATGTGATGTTATAGGAGGTTCAAAGAATCCTGTAGCGCCGTGGGGAAACCAGTTTCAAGATTGAGACATCCAATAAGTACATCCAATAAGTCCAATGAGTCCAAACGGAAACGATGGCTTGATGAGTACAGAGTAAAACGTTTATTTGTAGAATCTAAAATAAAAAGTTTCAGGTAAAAAAATGGTTCCAATATTCCAGGTAAACGAAAAAAGATTACAGAATTTTTTGTACTAAATATATTTTCCCTAAAATATGCATTATAGAAGTACATATTTGTAAGTGCTTAAGATTCCGTTCAATCTCTTTATGCACTCAACACACTTATGAATATGGCCCTAATTTGGGATTCTGAGAGGGAAGCAAAACCACTTGCTCAGGAGCTAAATGTGACACCAGAAACACATTCTTCAATCTGCTTAAGTGCTCTGCTCCTCTGAAAGCATTTCTCAATTTTCAATAGCCACTTCCAGACAGACAGACATATGAGGCTGCGTCTGAAACGGCACCCTATCCCTTATGTACTGCACTACTTTTGACCAGAGTTCATGAGTAGTAGACTATATAGGGAATGGGTTGTTATTTCACACCCTACATGAGATGGTGGTTGGTGGTTAGGGTGGCAAAATTCCTGTAACTGTCCCCAAATTACCAGGTTTTCCAGAAAACCTGCTTGGAAGAAGGGAAGAAGCAGGAAATACGCAATCCTCCAATCAGGATCTATATAAATCCCTATTTGTTTTACATACCTGGAACAGTTGGAGACTTCGATGGTGGGCCCCTCACAGTTCCTCCCACCACAGCGAGCTGGAGGGTTGTCACACTCCCTGGAGCGACACAGACAGGTGCTGGTGCCTTCGCCGTCGTCGTTGCTGCATTGTTGCCACGCTGCCCAGGGTCCAAAGCCGCCAATGGTGATCTGGTTCCTCAGCTGAAAATCCACAAAGGGCAGAGAGAGAGAGATAAGAGTGTCAGGGAATTTACTGGATATCATTAATCATGTGACAATAACCTTGACACAGGAAAACTGTTATTTTACCTTTATTTAATCAGGAAAGACACCTGAGGCTAAAAATATTTTCCAAGGGCGACCTGGACAAACTGAGTCCCCAAGGCAAAACAAAATGTTACAATGTTAAACTGTCAGACTACTACTGTACTGTATATGACCAGAGTCCCCAGGAGAGACCAGGCAGAGTGGAGGTATTCTAGGTTGTCAGACAGCCAGCAGTGACGCAGGCAGCCCCAGGGGCTTACCAGTGACAATATTGACACCTAGGGAAATAACAAAACGAGTGGGGTAGGGGGAATTGGGGGTCCCTGTTGGCACTTACCGGACACACAGTGATGTTCTGACTCCACTGGCTCATGTTAGAGCTATCCTCCAGGGTGGTGCATTGCCTCTGTTTCCTGTCCCAGCCACAGTATGGGTCCCGGGCCTCCAGGCATAGCCTACAGGGGGCAAGAGAGATGGAGGAGAGGGGGACGGATAGGGAGAGGGAGATGGTGAAGGATAGAGAGAGAGCAGTCAGTCAAAGCAGTAAACACAAGCAAAGAACACCCACCAGCCCTGTGAGGCTGGCCCACTAAACCATGTACAAATAAACTCACTCGGCCTCCAGGCACACAGCCCGTACCCCTGTGATTCCTAAACTAAGGAGCGTCTGACTAGAGGTAAACAATTCAGCCCCCCCCCACCCCCACACACACACACATACAGCCGTGCAGCAACCAAACATCGATGAAATATGCAAGTTCCCAGTAAAACAGGAGCTTGATGAGGGGTTATTAAATCTAAACCTGTTAATGATGAAGTTAGGCCGTGGGAGACAGGGAGTGAGAGGGAGTGAGAGAAAGATGGGGAGGGAAAGAGAGAGCTGGAGAGAGAGAGAGAGACTAAAAGTGCAGAGAGAGCGCAAAAGAAAGAGAGCGAAAGAGAGAAAAGAGAGAGAAATAGAGAACTTATTGTAATAAACACATCAGTCCTTACTGCCCTGTACCAACTCCTGACTGCCTCCCTCGCAGACCTGGGTCCAATAGTATTTGATATCATTTCAAACACTTGATTGAGCTGGTCTGTTGCTGTAGAACCAATAGAAAAGTACCAACAAGTTCCAGGCAGGCTAAAGCAAATGCTTGAAGTATTTGAAAGATCTTAGATACTATTTGAACCCATATATGCTCCCTATTTCCGGCCTGTACTACCTCTTTACGGCCTCCTAAGCTAGCAGAGAGAAAGAAAGAGAATTATATTCTTGGCACCAGCCCCCTTGGTTTATTTGAGTGGGGCCTCTGGTGTTTCAGCTACGAGGTCTAAGCATCACTTTGTGTTGTTACAGAACACACAGCCAAGCCCGAGCCAAGTCCTGCAGTGGGGAAGGTGTTTTAGGAGTTAGTGCTGAGCTGACATATTGTATCAACCTGCATCAGAGATGGCCTGACTCAGAGCTAGAGGGAGAGAGAGGCTATGGGAAGGGATCCATGTTGTTGTGGTGTTGTTGTTGTGGTGACATCAGAGAGATGGGAACGCTTCTGCTGCACCATAGCTTTAAATGAGTGGTAAGTGAGAGGCTGAAGACCTGGCAAGCATAACATGTTGATACTGTTTAGCTGCCTCACCAAGCACTGTTAGTGTGCATTCTGTTTACTCAGACACATAATGCTGCCTACAGACAGACAGGCTAAACACTCACACTTAAGAAGCCAGGTGGATGTGCATAATAATTCATTGTAAAGCAGATCTCTTTCTTAGAGGAGGATAATATCTAAGAGCATGGTGCAGATCTGAGGTCCAATTACCCTCCGTTACAGTAAGCCAGAAGTCAGGCCCGAGGACACACACCCACCCTCAGGGCGCACACCTCAAAGCTAAAATGCCTTCAGCTGAAAGAGTTTACCCTGGACCTGGTCTCATTAATTACAGTGAAGAAATCACACACACACACACAGCGATGAAAGCCAGCCATCCATGTAAGCTCTTAAGACTACGAAAATGCATCAGCTTGAAAATAATGCTGACTTGACGGTTTTTGACGAGCGCAGTGAGCGAGAGGGGCAGTGGAGGACGGGTTTACCAGAGAGAAAAGGAGAGCCACCCTGCAGTACAAACATCACTGCAGGGCAGGGCATGCCAACCGTCCCGTCTGCTCACCTTACTCATGCCAGCTTACTGTAACAATGGGCCCATAGGAATAAGAGATTGGGGGTAATCCCGCTCTCTCTCCATCTCTTTCTCTCTCACATGCACGCACATACAAGCATGCACAAACACACACACAGTGTGGACAGTATGCTAAACCCACTAGTCTACACTGTAAATCGTCCAAAAAAAGGTGCTGTCCAGAATCTAAAATGGTTATTTGGCTGTCCCCATAGGAGAACCCTCTTTACACTCCTCAGTGGAAAAGGTCCTTCTAACTGAAATCAAAAAGGGTTCCTCGAAGGGTTCTCCTATGGGGATATCCGAACAACCATTTTAGGTTCTAGATCGCACCTTTTTTTGTAGGATTTACAGTGAGGACTAGTGGGTTTAGCTCCGATCCCATCTGACCTTTCTCCAGCTGCATCAACTGTTGGCCAGCCAAAGCTCACAGGGCATTGTACAAGTAAAGGAGATCAGCCAGCCAGCTACAGACAAGGCTCTGATGTAGGCTCTGTAAGGGATGAAGTGGGAGCAGGTACACTCAGAAAAGTAAAACCATGTATGGTTCTTCAGTTTGTCCCCATAAGCGAACCCTTTTTGGTGCTAGGTAGATCCCTTTACAGAGTCACATCAGGCCTGCAAGTCACATTATGCTGGTTTGCAAAGTGATGTTTAATTCCTATTGGAATCCAGCCAGGGTTAGGATAGCCAACAAGTGAAATGTTTTATCACCCGCAACCTGCATTCACAATGACTGCCAGCGTAGGGCAGATTAAATACTGAGACTACCTCAATCATCTAAACTGGAATAACCATCTCGGTCACATGTGCAATAAATCAAACAGATTACATCAACCAATTAAAAAACATAAAACTTTATTTGGCCTCCCGGGTGGCGCAGTTGTTAAGGGCGCTGTACTGCAGCGCCATAGACTCTGGGTTCGCGCCCAGGCTCTTTCGTAACCTGCCACGACCGGGAGGCCTGTGGGGCGATGCACAATTGGCCTAGCATCGCCCGGTAGGGATGTCCTTGTACGGGAGTTGTAGCGATGAGACAAGATAGTAGCTACTAAACAACAATACCACGAAATTGGGGAGAAAAGGGGTTAAAAAAAAAAATTTACATTTAAAAACATATTTTTATTTAACTAGAACAAATTCTTATTTTCAATGACGGCCTAGGAACAGTGGGTTAACTGCCTTGTTCAGGGGCAGAACGACAGCATTTTACATTGTCAGCTCAGGGATTTGATCTTGCAGCCTTTTGGTTACTAGTCTAACGCTCTAACCACTAGGATACCTGCCGCCCAATGATTGTACATGCAAAAACACAGATATTAAAACAAACAATTCTGAAAATCACCCTGCAATAGAGCATGCTGGGAAATATGATATATGGCTTTGGAAACCCTTCTTGCTTTCCAAAGAATCATGTTTGCCTTTCAAAGAATCATCAAATAACCCTTTCTTCCAAAAACTGTTCTTAGGATGTTAAAGGTTCTAGGTAGAACCATTTGCCTTACAAAGAACCCTTGTCTTTCAAAAGCGGTTCTTCAGATCAAAACGGTTCTTGGTAAAACACTATCCCTACGCAAAGAACCCATTTGGAACCCTTTTTTCTAAGAGTCTACATGTGATGGTGTCTGCTGATAGAGAGGAATGTGGGATTTGCACAGTGTTGGGGAGTAGCGAACTACATGTTGTCAAATCAAATTGAATCAAATTGTATTTGTCACATGCTCCAAATACAACAAACACAACCTTACAGTGAAATGCTTACTTACGGGCTCTTAAGTAAAGTATACTTTTCTCAAGGATAGCTGTAGTGTAAATGAACTTAAGTCATTGGTAGTTTTGTAAACTATATTTTCAGAGTAACTTCCCCAAACACGGGTTTTGTAGTGTGTGTGTATGTGTGTGTGTGTGTGTGTGTGTGCACGTGAATGTGTGTGTTTCAATGACTGTGAGAAGACTAAGGGAGATATAAAGGTTACGGGAAAGAGAGAAGGAGAGAAGGCTTCTGTATGGTTCTGACACCAACCCAAGATATATAATTCACCGGCCTCTTTTACTGGTGACATAGCACACTATATCAAAACAGCGAAGCCTCAAAACAAAACACGGGCTGTTAAATTTTAAACAGAGCGACCGGCAAAAATAAACCAAACGATAAAACAATGTGGCTTGGCTGTCGACAGACAGCTTGTGATAAATCTCCAGAGTTCGCCAGGGGGCTTAATGGACATTTTAAAAGGGATTGTGAGAGCTGTAAACCTGCTGTCCTTTACTAGGCCTTTTAATAGAACGTCATAAAGACAGCAGTTATCACTTTCCGTTTAACTGCAAATCATGACCTCATAATTGTAAACAAGACAGAGACAGACAGACAGGTTGTGTAAATATTCTGATTAGAAATGTAAGTTGTCATAGCCAATAGGCATATTGGGGACAGGCCAGCTTCAAGGCTTCCTCATCCCAGAAGAGAGGCTCTGTCCCTGGGGCTTCCCTCCAGCCTGCGCTGGGCTGCTCTTACGTGCCGGCCGTGGTTCATCATAAACCTTTGGCCAGATAAATCCCCCGGTTTAGCGTAGCGTTACACGCTAATCGCAGCTCAGGATCCAATTAGCCTCATAGCACCGTGCTAGAGGGCTGGGGAGGGCTGAAACGTCCAGAAGCAGAAAGATGGCTGCCTGCCAGAAGGACCCGTCTGCCTACTGAGTTGTCCTCCTGTCTGCTGCGCTGTCCTTCCGCTATCCCTCTTCTACTGTCCTATGGGGGAAGGGGGGGAGGGGGGTGATGGTCACCTCACTGATACTAAACTAAAATGCACACAGAGTAGCAGGAGACAGAGACAGAGAGAGAGAAAGGTGAGACAGAGAGAGACAGAGAGAGGTGTGTGAGAGAGAGAAAGAGGTGTGTGTGTGAGAGAGAGAGGTGTGAGAGCAAGAGAGCGAGAGAGAGAGAGAGGTGTGAGAGCGAGAGAGAGCGAGAGAGAGAGAGAGAGAGAGGTGTGAGAGCGAGAGAGCGAGAGAGAGGAGAAGGGGGAGCAGACGGTACAACCTCACTGAAAAAAGAGGGAAGGTTTGTCAGCATTTCGGGAGCTGGGAGGGTGTGAGGCAGGTTAAGACAAACTGCCTGCCCAAATAAAGGCTGAAGGAGGAAAAAGGAGAAAGATGGAAGGAGGGAGAAAGAGGGAGAGAGGGAAAGAATGTGTAAAAGAGAGGGGGATAGAGAGAGAGAGTGAGTGAGAGAGGGATAGAGAGAGAAATATAAATGCTTTTAATATTGGGGGTTTGCCAGAGAGGAGAGCCCGTTAAAAAGAAAAACATTCTGCACCAGTGATAAATACATAGACTTTGTGATTACTTCCCCCTCTCCCCTCCTCCCCTCACTCTCTCTCAATCCCCCTCCCCTTAACAACCCCTCCCTCTCCATCTCTCTAACAATCCCTCCCTCCCTCCAATCCCTCCCTCTCCATCCCCCTCTCCCTAACAATCCCTCCCTCCCTCCCTCCCTCCCTCAATCCCTCCCTCTCCATCTCTCTCAATCCCCTCTCTCCCTAACAATCCCTCCCTCCCTCCCTCAATCCCTCCCTCTCCATCTCTCTCAATCCCTCCCTCCCTCCCTCTCCATCTCTCTCAATCCCCCTCTCCCTAATAATCCCTCCCTCCCTAACAATCCCTCCCTCCCTCAATATCTCTCTCAATCCCCCTCTCCCTAACAATCCCTCCCTCTCCATCTCTCTCAATCCCCTCTCTCCCTAACAATCCCTCCCTCCCTCAATATCTCTCTCAACCCCCTCTCCCTAACAATCCCTCCCTCCCTCAATCCCCTCCTCTCCATCTCCCTCAATCCCCTCTCTCCCCATCTCTCTCTCCCCCTCTCTCCCCCATTCTCTCTCTCTCCCCTTCTCCCTCTTTGTCCATGGCTCCCTGGTGTGTTCCTGGGAGTGGAGTGTTCATACAGGCTTAACAGCACTGTGTTTTAGAACCCTGTTGACAGGCTGGCGGCAGCATCAACAGACCATAAATTGTCTCTGCTGAGGACCAGTGGGTGGAATTAAAGTTCTTCTCACACAGACAATAAAACACTGGATTTATTCAGGGCTCCTGGGATGCTCTGGAGATGTTAAGGCCAGAATACTATATATAAAGAGGTTATTATTGTCCCCAGGGCCCAACCTCAGGACTCAATGCTGATGGCCAGGGTTTATAAGATAAAAAAATGCCCATGGGCATTAAAATAAACTTGAGAATTGAATAGTTCCCACCTGTAAAAGCAAATAACTATTATTTTGCCTGAGGGTCTGTGAAATACAGCTGTAGACATTTATTTTTATTTTATTTATCTAGGTAAGTCAGTTAAGAACAAATTCTTATTTTCAATGACGGCCTAGGAACAGTGGGTTAACTGCCTGTTCAGGGGCAGAACAACAGATTTGTACCTTGTCAGCTCAGGGATTTGAACTTGCACCTTCTGGTTACTAGTCCAACGCTCTAACCACTAGGCTATCCTGCCGCTCCACTAGGATAACCTTGCTATCCACAAATGGTCTGATTGTGAAAATAATTGAATAAACAATGAAAACACCTGAAGTTCCCTGAGCTAGAGAGGATCAGGAAATCATTGAACTTCTACACTGGAAAAATGAGCTGGTCATGTTCATGGTGAACACACCGAGACAGCCACTTTGTGCTTTCATGATGTTGTTATAAACTCCTGCAGCACAGGCCCACTAATCTGCTACCTCCCCTGACTGGCTAGTTGCAGCTATGGTAGTGCTGTAAATCACAAAGCAAGCAAAACTCCCACTCCTACTCTGTCTTCACCTTCACCACCTAAACATCAAGGGTACTACACTTAAGAGGTTGGCAGGGAAGTAGGGGTAAGTGGTTAGCATCTCAGGGCTTCTATCCTGATTTAACACATTCACAACATTATTACGCCACCTCCCAATCCTGCCATTGAGCTGTATGTATGGACCTGGAACACCTTGCCTCAGTGAAAGTGTTGACAGAGCTACTTTGCTGGCGCAGCTTGGCTACAACGTATCACTACCATGCAAACAACACTGCAGCCGCTGCAGAATAAATAAGGCTACTTACTTACAGAAAGTGGAGGTGAGAGAGTGAGAGAGCGCGAGTTCGAGAGGGAAAACACAGAGAGAAGGAGAGAGAGAGAGAGAGAGAGAGAGATTGAGAGTGGAGGTGGAGGCTGTACTTAGCAGTAGGTAGTAGCCATTGGGGAGGTCAGATGTAATTTTCACTAACAGAGGGCAGACTACACCACCTCTGTAGGCGGTGCAGCACAGTAAGTCACCACTAAACAGACAACACTGTGCAAAGCAATATGGCTGATTTGATCCCTAAACAGACACCAGGCACACTGTACCGTTCAAAGTTGTACACATTAGCTAAAAATACACTGAGCGTACAAAACACCTTCCTAATATTGAGTTGCACCCCCTTTTGCCCTCAGAACAGCCTCAATTCATTGGGGCATGGACTCTACAAGGTGTTGAAAGCGTTCCACATGGATGCTGGCCCATGCTGACTCCAATGCTTCCAACAGTTGTGTCAAGTTGGCTGGATGTCCTTTGGTTGGTGGACCACTCTTGATACACACGGGAAACTGTTGAGTGTGAAAAACCCAGTAGCATTGCAGTTCTTGACACTCAAACTGGTGCGCCTGGAACCTACCACCATACCCTGTTCAAAGGCACTTACAATCTTTGTCTTGCCCGTTCACCCCTTGAATGGCCACAGATATAAAAAATATAATAATAACAGCATTAAACATGAGTTTTCCCAGTGCTGTATTAACATCCTATCCATTCATGCTAATATAGGGGGCAAAGACAGAACCAATCATTTCCTTCTCTGGCTGAACACTAGTATAGTACTGCAATTCATGTGGTAACAGAGGAAGGATCCTTTTCCAGAGCGAGGGGTTATCTCTGTAAAAAAAAACGGATAACTTTAGACTTCAAAATAAACCATGCCATGGCCTCTGTAGTTTTTCTACACTAGACTGCTCCACAGAAACCTCCATTGTGTCACACAGAGGGGGCTGAAGAAGCCAATATGAATTGATGTATTGCTGTAGTTCCACTAGTTATTATGAGGTTTCATTATGAAAGGCTGTATGTGTGAATGGGACTGGGAGGGCCACCCACAGATCAGGCTAGGCCACTGACCGACTGGAGAATAGCCTGGCCGGCTCAGCCAGACAGACAGACAGCAGGACAATGTGTTTTGTCACCCCACCTGGTGGGTGTCCTTCATAAGACCCACTGACATCCGCCACGCCTACGGAGAAAGAGGGGGACAGAGAAAGGGAGAGGTCCTCTTTGGATAATCCAATTCAGAAAGACATAACCTCTTTATAGGCTTCCGGCAGAGTGTTGTTGTCCTGGGACTGTCTCCTGCAGACTGCTGTATTAACACAGAGGCAGAGTGTTGTTGTCCTGGGACTGTCTCCTGCAGACTGCTGTATTAACACAGAGGCAGAGTGTTGTTGTCCTGGGACTGTCTCCTGCAGACTGCTGTATTAACACAGAGGCAGAGTGTTGTTGTCCTGGGACTGTCTCCTGCAGACTGCTGTATTAACACAGAGGCAGAGTGCTGTTGTCCTGGGGCTGTCTCCTGCAGACTAATGTAGTAACACAGAGGCAGAGTGTTGTTGTCCTAGGACTGTCTCCTGCAGACTAATGTAATAACACAGAGGCAGAGTGTTGTTGTCCTGGGACTGTCTCCTGCAGACTGCTGTATTAACACAGAGGCAGAGTGTTGTTGTCCTGGGACTGTCTCCTGCAGACTGCTGTATTAACACAGAGGCAGAGTGTCGTTGTCCTGGGACTGTCTCCTGCAGACTGCTGTATTAACACAGAGGCAGAGTGCTGTTGTCCTGGGGCTGTCTCCTGCAGACTAATGTAGTAACACAGAGGCAGAGTGTTGTTGTCCTGGGACTGTCTCCTGCAGACTAATGTAATAACACAGAGGCAGAGTGTTGTTGTCCTGGGACTGTCTCCTGCAGACTGCTGTATTAACACAGAGGCAGAGTGCTGTTGTCCTGGGGCTGTATCCTAACACAGAGGCAGAGTGTTGTTGTCCTGGGACTGTCTCCTGCAGACTGCTGTATTAACACAGAGGCAGAGTGCTGTTGTCCTGGGGCTGCAGACTAATGTAATGTAGTAACACAGAGGCAGAGTGTTGTTGTCCTGGGACTGTCTCCTGCAGACTAATGTAATAACACAGAGGCAGAGTGTTGTTGTCCTGGGACTGTCTCCTGCAGACTGATTTAATAACACAGAGGCAGAGTGTTGTTGTCCTGGGACTGTCTCCTGCAGACTGATTTAATAACACAGAGGCAGAGTGTTGTTGTCCTGGGACTGTCTCCTGCAGACTGATTTAATAACACAGAGGCAGAGTGTTGTTGTCCTGGGACTGTCTCCTGCAGACTGATTTAATAACACAGAGGCAGAGTGTTGTTGTCCTGGGACTGTCTCCTGCAGACTGATTTAATAACACAGAGGCAGAGTGTTGTTGTCCTGGGACTGTCTCCTGCAGACTGATTTAATAACACAGAGGCAGAGTGTTGTTGTCCTGGGACTGTCTCCTGCAGACTGATTTAATAACACAGAGGCAGAGGGCTGAGACACAGAATAGCCTGGGATTGCAATGACAAACAATATGCAAAGACAGAAAATAGAACCATGTCAATTTCTGTGTAAATCCTGTTTGTGTCTGTATCTATGGCTGTGAAATGTATGCATTCTGCATGAACTTTTATTTGAATAAGATTTCCTAAAAGCCTAAACTAAAGAATAATAGGCCCTTCACACTTTCCTACATGTTCTGAGCCGACCTTAGATATCACAATAAATCACAGTGATTGACAGCCCGTTACCTGTCATGTATATTTGCAGTTCTGCATGGTTTTCTCTCTCTGTGTCCCCTGACAACTGACTGTGTCTGCTACTGAGGCTGGCAGATATAAGGCAGCATGCAGGATTAAGGACAGTGTTCCCCTGTTGTGCCCTTGAAGCCCAGTGTGATTATTCCACCCCACTGTGTTTTAAATAGGCCTGGCTACCGAGGCTTCCGCTCTGCTCTCACATCTCCTCACTCACACCTTGTTTAGTATTCACCACTGTACCTGACGGAGAGGAGTGAGTGTGTGTGTGTGCGCGTCTGTGTGTGTGTTACCGCTGGTGACATGTGATGGAGAAAGGAGCGAGCTGATTCATCATATGCATGAGCCCCACCCACCCACACACACACACACACGCACACACACACACACACACACACACACACACACACACACACACACACACACACACACACACATACACACTCCTCCACATACAACAATCTCCTATACAGTCGGTTGCCCTTCATGCACACCCGCATGCGTATATTGCACAGCGAGCTGACAAAGCATGGATGCAGCTCTAGAGAGTTGATTGAAAGCATTGATGAAATGCATAAGGCCTGACAAACAGAGAGGAGAGAGAGGGAGAGAGAGAGGGGAAGGCTTTTCTCCTCCTCACTCAGCCGTGAGAGAGAGAGGGGGGAGGTTTTCGATGAACGACAGAGGCAGCCATCAGGCAGCTTATTCTGGAGATGACAGCCAGAGCATTGAGCAGAGCTCACACTCAGAGACTCATATTGAACTGGCAGGAGTCAGGCAGGGCAGAGTCTGAGCCACACGTCTCCCACTAAACGAGCGTGAATCAGAGAGACAGTAAAAGATAAAGTAAGGCTTCCTTTCTCTGTTCTCACTCTTTGTTAGAAACACTGCTTCGTTAATTAAAAGCAACACTGCAACATATTAAACGTGTTATTGTTTTGGTAGTGTATCATCAAATAATGAATATATTAGTACCGAGTCCCAAGAGATAAGACTACACAGTCAGTTCCTCAGGCGGGTATAATTCCAGCACTTTATACTCATGGCAAGTGACTATAATTAAGCAATAAACAACACTCTGTACATTTCTATGGTAATATACCACAACCAGTGATGTAGAAAAAAGTAACGCTTCCTATACTTTCAATGTTTTTTCCCGCGAAAGGTTGGTAAGATGTGTCTACTTGCGTTTACCATCCACTACACCACTGACCACAACCCTGGGATGACATGCAGAATGTGGAATAATTCTCAGTCTGAGACATTCATGTCTCAGTCTTGTAGTTGCAGCTTTTGCTCACCTGTACTCTTCCATAAGGTTGGGTTTGTTGGCCAGTTTGGCTTTTATTGCACTTGTACAAAACAGAAAAATGTAAGAAACTCACATCTCAGTCTTGTAGTTGGAGCATCTCTCCAGAGGGATCTTCAGAACTTTGTTGTTGAGTCCTACAAACAGTGACCTATCACTTTGAAGGATCTGCAGGCTCAATATTGGCTCCTGCACCCCAGCGGGTAAGAGCTGGATCTCCTCCAGGTAACACCCTTGAAGGCTCTTATTGGTGGTCGCAAGAGCCTTCAGGATGGTGCCGTACTCTGATTGGAGAAGAGAGGAGGAAGAAGATGATGAGAAATCATTGATTGTGCTGTATACAGCCTAGAGTCAAGAGGTTTTCCTATACAGGTCATGTGGCTAGGAAAAACTCAGAGCTCTATAATATGACAATAGAAAATCCTTTGGCTGGACAGCTAGTGAAACGTGCCGGGTTCCTCTCTAGGTTTCTTCCTTCTAGGGAGATTTACCTTGCTAATGTGCCCTTTCCTTTATAAGTCAATTTAATTGATTGACCCCTGACCTTTGAACTCAACTGACCTGTGCCAATGTACATGACATGGTAGAGAGTGTCGTGACCCTGTACGATGTCCACCACCAGCCTGGAGAAGCGCACGTCATCCTGCATGACCAAGGGGTCCACAGAGACGGGCTGCACCACGTCGTTCATCAGGTACAGCCGCTGGGCGTCCTGGAGGCTGCGCTCCGTCAGACCATCGTTAGGACCGCCGTCGTCATCTATGGTACCACACTGAGGAGGGGAGGGGGAAGGGAAGGGAGAAAGGGGGAGACAGACAGGGAGGGAGGGAAAGGGGGGGATGAGAGAGAGAGTGCGAGAGAGTAGTGAGAGAACAGGAGAAAGAGTGAAGAAAGACAGAGGGAAAGAAAGAAAGAAAGAGAAAGAGAGAGAGAGAAAAAAAGAAGTTACTGAAAAGGAATAATACTTCATCTTAATAGTCATTGTTGCTTTGAATAAATCAATACTATGCCTCTGCCTGTGGTCATTTCCTTCTTATTTGCTCCTCCAGTAATCACGCTTATTCACACTTACAATACTGTTACACTGTAATGATTGTTGTTTGGCAAACAACATCTCTGTGTCTGGCAAGCTACAGCAACAATATGCTTTTGAAATGCCGGATGACATGAATTTCTTCATAAAGCTACAGTTGCATTGCTAAAAAGTCAATGATGTGGGCTTTGGGGTGCATAATCCCTGGTTCTTATATGCAGTGTCACCTAGATGCAGAGTCTGTTAGTCCTGTTTCTGGGGACACGCAGGGTGAGCAGGATTTTGCTCCAGACCAGCACTAACCTGGAAGTTGGGGATGGAGTTGGGGTGGGCAGTACCTGGAAGTTGGGGATGGAGTTGAGGTGGGCAGTACCTGGAAGTTGGGGATGGAGTTGGGTTGGGTAGTACCTGGAAGTTGGGAAAGGGGTTGGGGGTGGGCAGAACTTGACATTTGGGGAAGGGGTTGGGGGTTGGCAGTATCTGGAAGTTGGGGAAGAGGTTGGGTAGTACCTGGAAGTTGGGGAAGATGTTTTGGCAGTACCTGAAAATTGGGGGTGGGTAGTACCTGGAAGTTGGGGATGGGGTTGGGGGTGGGCAGTACCTGGAAGTTGGGGAAGAGGTTGGGGGTGGGCAGTACCTGGAAGTTGGGGAAGGGGTTGGGCAGTACATGGAAGTTGGGGAAGGGGTTGGGGGTGGGCAGTACCTGGAAGTTGGGGGTGGGGTTGGTGGTGGGCAGTAACTGGACGTTGGGGAAGGGGCTGGGTAGTACATGGAAGTTGGGGAAGGGGTTGGGGGTGGGCAGTACCTGGAAGTTGGGGGTGGGGTTGGTGGTGGGCAGTACCTGAAAGTTGGGGATGGGGTTGGAGGTGGGCAGCCAGGTAGAGCGGGGGTTCTCCTGGGAACGGAAGGGTCCATTGAAGGCCTGGGTGATGGAGCTGAGGTTAAACGCACACACTGCAGACGCTGCTATACTGTTCCTGTAGGACAGAGAAAGAGAGGGCGAGGAGAGGAGAGGGAGAGAGGAGAAAGAGAGAGAGAGATGGAAAGAGAGAATAAGAGAGGGGGGAGAATAGGGACAGAGAGAGAGTGTTAAAAACCCAGTGGTAAAAACCCAGTGAACAAAGAGGTTACAGTGTTGCTCATATGTCTCTCTAACTGAGAGCTCAAATTGATCCATTATGTACACCACACTGTCTAACAGTCCCTTCTTTTACAGGTGCATTAAAGACATAGCCCGTGTGATTCTGCTGGAAGCTGTGTCTGTGCTTCACAATTGTCATGAGACTGCTAAAGTGAATTAAGATACACACACACACACACAAACAGATACACCCTCCCCCCTCGCACACACACACTCACTGCACTGAACAGACTTTACTGTACAATAAACTCTACTTTACTATACTTTCCTTTGTATGAAATGCCAGCACACTCATAAATGGGCTGGTATACTGTAGCACGGGGATGGTGAGGAGTACGATACAATAGGGCCCTATAGAATCACTGTATGGTTTGACATTTGTTACTTTCTTCTTTTATACAATTCTATATATGTTATGTTCTTACAGAGAACAGTATGAACACTGTATGTCATACATGCCTTATATACGTATATACGTGTATTGTCCATACACCTTAGTGGTTTGTATCTAGCAACCATCGTGGAGATCCGATTGAGCTCTGTAGAAATGCATTAACACTGTCAGCGGTGAGTGAGTGTGCTTCCTGCGGTGAGCAGCCAGCAACCTAACCCAACTTACAAAACCACAGACAATTAGCTGCAACAACCACTAACCAGGCTACAGCCACAGAGCTAGATACACCCTCTCCCCGCCTCCCTGACACTGTGGTGTCCCAGGGACTGCAGTCTGCAGCCAAGTGTTATGTTGTGACCATGGCTGTGGTTACAGTTACAAATGAAGCCATTGTTACTGTTAACGTCTAAACCGTTAATAAAGATTTAGGCTATTTTAAAACCTCCCCTCAATGAGTCAGTCCCTATGGTATTAAACAGAACCTCTTAATCACACTCAGCTCATTGTGTCTTTATGTCTTAATGTGGAGGGGAAAGAGAGGGAGAAAGAGAGGGATGAGAACAGTGAAAAAATAGTGTCAGAAAGCAGTGCTTAGGGAGCACGAGCCCAGTCCCTCCTCTGCTCCTCTCACAAAAAGGGCAATCAGCAGCCAAGTAGAGAGCAGAGCAGGGCTTTAGACTTGGTCAAAAGTAGTGAACTAAAAAGGGAATACAGTGCCATTTGGGATGTAGCCTAGGGATACAGAGGAGATATAATCCACAGTGCCCTTCATGTTCTTACATAAACCAGCCGGCCAGTCGGTACAGATGACACAACCCTTTCTGTGGTGTCATGGTACTGTTCCTCTGTGGCTGGCTGGCTGGTGTTCCCCTATGGCCAGTGTTATGGGAGTAAAAGGTTGATGTCCCTGACCACACCAGCCAACCAGTCGGACAGGATGACACAGCAGTTTTTATTGTGTCATTGTACAGTTCCCCTATGGCTGCAAAGTGTTATGGGAGAAAAAGGCAGAAGAGCCCAACCAGAGCTGGTGATTTCAACAACATCCACTGGACTTCGTCATTTTTCTGCACATGCTCAGTGCAGCTAAGTGACACTGCTTCATCCCAAATGGCATCCTATTCCCTATTCAGTGCACTACTTTTGACCAGGGCCCATAGGGTCTAGTCAAACGTGTCACACTATATAGGTATTAGGGTGTCATTTGGGACACAGCCATTGCCTGCTTCTGCACATGCTCAGTGGAGCTCAGTGGTGAAGGCTTCTATGATAATAAATCATAGAGAGCAGACTAGCATGGATGATACACATCATCACACCAGATGGCCCATATATACAGTACCAGTCAAAAGTCCAAACACACCTACTCATTCAAGGTTCTATACTTTATTTTTACTATTTTCTATATTGTAGAATAACAGAAGACATCAAAACTATGAAATAACACATGGAAACATGTAACCAAAACAATTGTGAAATATATTTCCTTCTTAATGCGTTTGAGCCAATCAGTTGTGTGACAAGGTACAGTAGGGGTGGTATACAGAAGATATACATACATAGTAAAAGACCAAGTCCATACTGTATTATGGCAAGAACAGCTCAAATTAGCAAAGAGACACAACAGTCCATCATTACTTTGGGACATGAAGGTCAGTCAATGCATACAATGTGAAGAACTTTGAACGTTTCTTCGAGTGCAGTCGCAAAAACCATCAAGCGCTATGATGAAACTGGCTCTCATGAGGACCGCCACAGGAAAGGAAGACCCAGTGTTTACCTCTACTGCAGAGGACAAGTGCATTAGAGTTAACTGCACCTCAGAATACAGCCCAAATAAATGCTTCACAGAGTTCATGTAACAGACACATCTCAACATCAACAGTTCAGAGGGGACAGCGTGTGTCAGGCCTTCATGGTCGAATTGCTGCAAAGAAACCACTACTAAAGGACACCAATAAGAAGAAGAGACTTGCTTGGGCCAAGAGTCACAGGCAATGGACATTAGACTGGTAGACATCTGTATTTTGGTCTGATGAGTCTAAATTTGAGATGTTTGGTTCTAACTGACGTATTTTTGTGAGACGCAGAGTACTGTAGGTGAACGGATGATCTCTGCATGTGTGGTTCCCACAGTGAAGCAAGGCACACTTAACCAGCATGGCTACCACAAGCATGCTGTAGTGATACTCCATCCCATCTGGTTCGCGCCTAGTGGGACTATCATTTTTTTCCTAACAGGACAAAAAAGTGAAGGAGTGCTGCATCAGATGACCTGGCCTCCACAATCACCCGACCTCAACCCTATTCAGATGGTTTGAGACGAGTTGGACCACAGGAAAAGCAGCCAACAGCTCAAATACTTATGTCATGCAATAAAATGCAAATGAATTACTTAAAAATCATACAAATGTGATTTTCTGGATTTTTGTTTTAGATTCCATCTCTCACAGTTGAAGTGTACCTATGATAAAAATTACAGACCTCTACATGCTTTGTTAGTAGAAAAACCTGCAAAATCGGCAGTGTATCAAATACTTGTTCTCTCCACTGTATATATATACACACTGTATGTGTGGCATAGAGACACCTGGATTCCAAAATACTTTCTAACACACACAATTACACACAAGTGCGCGCATGCACACACACACACACACACAGTAACAGATGTGCTGTGCCTATCATTGGCAGGCTCTAGTCTCAGCAGGGTATATGGAGCTAATGCAGTCTGTGCACCTCACCTCAATTGAAAAAAAACCCAGAAAAAATACATCAAGTGTGTTCCACATGGTACCCTATTCCCCATATAGTGAACTCCTTTTCAAAAGAGCCCTATGGAATTTGGGACACAGTTAAGGTCAAAATGTTTTTCCAACCTCAGTGAATACCTGCATCGCAGCAGAAACAAAAAGCACACTCAGCATCCCCTGTACCGTACGACAGGCAGGGAGGCAGCAAGCAGAAAATGAAGTAAGGCTAAGATTATCCATATGTATTTATTTTTTATTTTATAATTTTTTGGGGGAAGGGTTTGGGGGTCTCTCATGGGTCTCTCGTTCGCGGCCGGCTACGACACAGCCTGGACTCAAACCAGGATCTCTAGTGGCTCTGCTACTGTAGCACTGCGATGCAGTGCCTTAGACCACTGCGCCACTCAGGATGCCCATCCATATATATTTTTACTGCATAACAATGCAGTATCTGAGCTACAATGCTATAGTCTGAAACAATCCCTTTGACGAGTGGAGACTGAGTCAGGTAGCTATAAAACAGCAGCAGCTATGTTACAATACAGTACAAAAGATTACTGTCTTGTGCACATGCTAGAAAAAGGTGCCTGGAAGTAGTATTTTTAGCTGAAAGAATAATTTGTAAAAGTAAAGCGAATAATCATAGTAATAGTATATCTATTTGATTCTTACCCAACATGTTCCAGGGGGAATATAGCTCATTTCAAGGTGCATTTGATGTTATTATGTTGAGGTGAAGGAAAAAGTTTAGAAAAAAATCTGGCAAAATCAGGCAAAAATATGTATCACCCTTCAGATAGCTGCACACACACATTACACCATGCCAGGACACCATGGTTACCAGGTTACTGAGGAGACATGCCAAATCAGATCACTGTGTGAGCCAATCAGCTTCTTCTACGATAACACCTGCAGCAGCATCCAGCT
This sequence comes from Oncorhynchus tshawytscha, assembly GCF_018296145.1. Lineage (NCBI taxonomy): Eukaryota > Metazoa > Chordata > Actinopteri > Salmoniformes > Salmonidae > Oncorhynchus > Oncorhynchus tshawytscha. The sequence continues at coordinate 51,601,073 of NC_056431.1, read as the reverse complement.
GCTCATTCAGAACGCATACCAAATATGGAGAAAGCCATTGCAATGAAATCAGCTCAGGATTTTCAACATTAGCCAGTGACAGTCCCATTTCAAAGTGAGAAACACAGATGCTGTAAAGCCTCACTCAGAGGCCGTAACAGAGGGAAGGACGAGGGAGGGAGATGCCAATAAGGTCCAGAGTTAATTATAAGGCCTCAGCATGCTCTGAGGGTCTTAAGTTCACTACTCTGACGAGATAATGATTGCAAACCCAGTCAGCTGCTAAAAGCAAATGCAGATGGAGACCAGCATATCTCTCTCTCTCTCAAACTCTCTCTTTACCTTCCTCATTCACTCCCCCCTTAATTCTCTCCCTCCCTCCCTCTCTCTGTTCTGTTTTACAGTTCAAACTCCTGGGAGTTCTTTGACCATGTTCAATTTAACACAGACAGTTGGAGACAGTGCTTCCTGTGATTGCATTATGATATCACACTATTCAGAATAGTTTTAGGGAGGGACTGGGGGATTGGGAGAAAGATAGGGACCGAGACAAAAGATTGGAATGGGAAAGAGGGAGGGATACACACACAAACACATGCACATCCACGCACATATGTCCTGTACTGAGAAGTAATGATAGCCTCAGCTCCGGTAGTGATGGAGAGCAGCCACCTACTGGGAGTCAGAACTTTACAGGTGAGAGCAGCAGAAGGCGAGGGGGATGATTCCTCTCCCCTGAGAGAGAGCAGAGCACAGCAGAGCAGAGCATGGAACACATCTGAATACCAACAACTGTACTATACCACACCCCTCAACTCCACACTCCAAAACCTCAGTCTGTGAAAGCATCACAGTGAGATTTTCTTTCTTTCAGAAAAGGGCAAAACTCTCTCACTTCCTCTTCACCTATGGACCACATTCATGTTCTTTCTTTTCCACAAAAGGGCAACATCCACATTGTGGATGCATCTTCTGTTCTGCTCACACTCATTTCTCCCTCTAGTGAATGATACCGCATTCCTTAAACAATGGTCTGTGTAACCCAGGCTTATGAGTCAGGGCACAGCTCACACAGTACAGTAACACACAGGATGTGTCGCGAATAGCACCCTATTCCCTATGTAGTCCACTACCTTTGATCAGGGTCCATAGGGTAATGCACTATAGGAAAAGTAGTAAACTACAGTGCCTTGCGAAAGTATTCGGCCCCCTTGAACTTTGCGACCTTTTGCCACATTTCAGGCTTCAAACATAAAGATATAAAACTGTATTTTTTTGTGAAGAATCAACAACAAGTGGGACACAATCATGAAGTGGAACGACATTTATTGGATATTTCAAACTTTTTTAACAAATCAAAAATTGGGCGTGCAAAATTATTCAGCCCCTTTACTTTCAGTGCAGCAAACTCTCTCCAGAAGTTCAGTGAGGATCTCTGAATGATCCAATGTTGACCAAAATGACTAATGATGATAAATACAATCCACCTGTGTGTAATCAAGTCTCCGTATAAATGCACCTGCACTGTGATAGTCTCAGAGGTCCGTTAAAAGTGCAGAGAGCATCACGAAGAGCAAGGAACACACCAGGCAGGTCTGAGATACTGTTGTGAAGAAGTTTAAAGCCGGATTTGGATACAAAAAGATTTCCCAAGCTTTAAACATCCCAAGGAGCACTGTGCAAGCGATAATATTGAAATGGAAGGAGTATCAGACCACTGCAAATCTACCAAGACCTGGCCGTCCCTCTAAACTTTCAGCTCATACAAGGAGAAGACTGATCAGAGATGCAGCCAAGAGGCCCATGATCACTCTGGATGAACTGCAGAGATCTACAGCTGAGGTGGGAGACTCTGTCCATAGGACAACAATCAGTCGTATATTGCACAAATCTGGCCTTTATGGAAGAGTGGCAAGAAGAAAGCCATTTCTTAAAGATATCCATAAAAAGTGTTGTTTAAAGTTTGCCACAAGCCACCTGGGAGACACACCAAACATGTGGAAGAAGGTGCTCTGGTCAGATGAAACCAAAATTGAACTTTTTGGCAACAATGCAAAACGTTATGTTTGGCGTAAAAGCAACACAGCTCATCACCCTGAACACACCATCCCCACTGTCAAACATGGTGGTGGCAGCATCATGGTTTGGGCCTGCTTTTCTTCAGCAGGGACAGGGAAGATGGTTAAAATTGATGGGTAGATGGATGGAGCCAAATACAGGACCATTCTGGAAGAAAACCTGATGGACTCTGCAAAAGACCTGAGACTGGGACGGAGATTTGTCTTCCAACAAGACAATGATCCAAAACATAAAGCAAAATCTACAATGGAATGGTTCAAAAATAAACATATCCAGGTGTTAGAATGGCCAAGTCAAAGTCCAGACCTGAATCCAATCGAGAATCTGTGGAAAGAACTGAAAACTGCTGTTCACAAATGCTCTCCATCCAACCTCACTGAGCTCGAGCTGTTTTGCAAGGAGGAATGGGAAAAAATGTCAGTCTCTCGATGTGCAAAACTGATAGAGACATACCCCAAGCGACTTACAGCTGTAATCGCAGCAAAAGGTGGCGCTACAAAGTATTAACTTAAGGGGGCTGAATAATTTTGCACGCCCAATTTTTCAGTTTTTGATTTGTTAAAAAAGTTTGAAATATCTAATAAATGTCGTTCCACTTCATGATTGTGTCCCACTTGTTGTTGATTCTTCACAAAAAAATACAGTTTTATATCTTTATGTTTGAAGCCTGAAATGTGGCAAAAGGTCGCAAAGTTCAAGGGGGCCGAATACTTTCGCAAGGCACTGTATGTAGGAAATAGGGTACCATTTGGAAAACAACCACAGATTCCTTCCTTTAACCATCCCAATTCTCATTAGTGCAGGTAGAATGTGTAATGCCTTACTCTGCCTCACTTGCTCAAATCAGGCTAAAGCTGTGTTCGAATACTCATACTAATCAAATCAAGTCAAATTTGATTTGTCACATGCGCCGAATACAACAGGTGTAGGTAGACCTTACAGTGAAATGCTCACGTACAAGCCCTTAAACAACAATGCAGTTTTAAGAAAAATACAATAAAAGAAAATAAATAGAAAGTAATTAAAGAGCAGCAGTAAAATAACAATAGCAAGGTTATATACAGGGGGTACCGGTACAGAGTCAATGTGAGGGGGCACCGGTTAGTCGAGGTAATTGAAGTAATATGTACATGTAGGTAGAGTTATTAAAGTGACTATGCATAGATAATAACAGAGAGTAGAAGCAGTTTAAAATAGGGGGGGGCATAGGTTGGGTAGCCATTTGGTTAGATGTTTAGAAGTCTTATGTCTTGGGGTAGAAGATGTTTAGAAGCCTCTTGGACCTGGACTTGGCGCTCCGGTACCGCTTGCCGTGCAGTAGCAGAGAGAACAGTCCATGACTAGGGTGGCTGGACTCTTTGACAATTTTTAGGGCCTTCCTCTGACACCGCCTGGTATAGAGGTCCTGGATGGCAGAAAGCTTTGCCCCAGTGAGGTACTGGGCCGTACGCACTACCCTCTGTAGTGCCTTGCAGTCAGAGGCCGAGCAGTTGCCATACCAGGCAGTGATGCAACCCATCAGGATGCTCTTGATGGTGCAGCTGTAGGACATTTTGAGGATCTGCGGACCCATGACAAATATTTTCAGTCTCCTGAGGGGGAATAGGTTTTGCCCTCTTCACGACTGTCTTGGTGTGCTTGGACCATGTAAGTTTGTTGGTAATGTGGACGCCAAGGAACTTGAAGCTCTCAACCTGCTCCACTACAGCCCAGTCAATGACATACTAACATACTGCATAATACATACTTAATGAGTAAAAACTACATACTATTAGTTCATTTTAGTATTCTGTAAAGGAACGTTATCCTTTCAGTTGAGCGTACTATCGCTTCGCCTGTCTACCGGAAGTTGATGCTGTTGCTATTCAACCTCTTGCTAGCTTGTTAGCATAACAAATTACTAGCTAGACATTTTACGACTTCAGGTGTGTTCTTAAATTCAATCTGAGCGTTCGTAAATTCAGAGTGTTGTCAGATTGCCCGTTTGTAAATTCAGAGTGTTTCGCTCTTGGAGCGTTCAGAGCACACTGGCAGTAGTGTTGATTCGAGTGTTCTGACCTTACAACTGCAGTCAAGCACCCAAGCTAACTGGCTAACTTGCTAGCTACTTCCAGACACAAATGAGAGGACACCTCACTCTGACTATTTTACTCGCCCTAGCAGAGCTGGTTAGGCAATTTTCATGTTATCAAGAGCGTTGGTGACTGTAACTGTGCTGCTGGCAACAATTTTATTACGCCTTTTTTTGCCAACGTTTACTGACACCGACCATATTCAACGGCTGTTGAGCGTTCGTAAATTCATCAGTTATCCTGCGCTCTGGTACACTCAGACGAGAGTGCTCTGAAATCGGAGTAGATAGCCAGAGCGAATTTACGAAAGCACCCAAATGTCCATTGAGAATGCACAATGACTATACCACTTAGTTAAGAATGACAGGGATAATCAAGTCAATAAACTTTGGGAAGTTAGTTAGATAGCATTTCGTTAATATACTGGCAATTTTGATGTAATAGTAGCCAACTAACATTAGCTAGCATGCTAACATACCGGTACCTACTGCTGTAATGATATGCTATGTGGTTTGTAAGCAGATGTGTAAAGTACTTAAGTATATTTTAGCGATTACATTTACTTTTGATACTTAAGTATATTTAAAACCAAATACTTTAAGACTTTTACTCAAGTAGTATTTTACAGGGTGACTCACTTTTACTTGAGTATGACAATTGGATACTTTTTCCACCACTGTTTGTAAGGATAGCATAGCTAACAAATTGTCAGCCAACATAACGTGTAAGGTAACTTATTTGCTCAACAGTTTCTTAACATTAACATTCTTAACATCATAATTAGTTAAAGTAATATTTATTTGTATTTGTATCCTTTCTCGTTGGATTTTGGCTGCATATTTTATGCCATTTTCTTCAAATCTGAAAAAAAATCTGAACCCTCAACCCATTTTCTGAAGAATTGCATTATGGGCACTAAAAGCATGGAAATAGTGTCCACTGTTTGTATACTTCGTATTCTGGCGAATGTAGCACGACATCCGGGAAATTTTGGCATACTAACTATACCCATAATATGACCAATACGCATACTATATAATCAATTTATGTCATAAATTGTATGGCTAGTGCAGTTAGTATGAGTATTCAAACACAGCTTAAGTGTTCTCAAGAAGTGAATGCTGAATAATGATAATCATTAGGCCTGAAAACTGCAGTAATGGAGTTTGCGTGGGGGTGGGAGGGAGAGGGTGCGTGCGTGGTTACTGCACCTGTACATGAGTGCGTGTGTGTGTGTGTGTTTTCCTGAGTGTGTGTGTGTGTCTTGCATAAGAAGACTATTACTCATCACTCACACATTGGTGGTGAATATCCCGTAGATGAGGTCTTGTTCAGGCAGATAGAAGGTGCTCTGCAGCTCATTATAGTAGAAGGGGAACTCTCCGGAGCGCGAGCAGTTCAGCCTGGCCTTCATGAAGGTGGTCCAGGTGTCTTCCAGTAGGAACCGCCCTCCGATGTCGTTCTTACAGACGCGGGCCACCCGGGAGTAGACGGTCTTCCCACAGTCGTGTTCCACAGCGTTCTCACGCAGGAAGAAGAATGTGAAGAGTCCCACATCATAGGCTGAGATGAAATGGGGCTCTGAGGAAGAGGAGGAGAGGACAAGGGAGGAGGGGAGGGGACAGAGAAGGAGAGGAAGAAGGGCATAGGGGAAGAGGAGACAAAGTCAGAGAGAGCATTAGAGTCCATGCAGCCATAGGGGATGATTCTTAATGTCATGCTAGTTTATACTGACGAATGAATGTGTCCAGTCATGTTGGTAATAAAGTCATCCTGGGAGATACATTCATTAGTCACAGTCATCCTATAAAACATACACTGCATTCATTCCTCCATCTGTAAATTGCCAGAACACATGATCAATCTTGATGTGGTAAAGACATGAGACTAATGCACTCGATGAGTGGAACAAAATCAATATAGACTGTGACTTCATCATCCATTCTAGTTGGTGCTCAGAAACACTACATGGTAAGGCCAATCAAACAGTCTCCCTGTTGTGAGTTGTTATTATTACAGACACGGGTTAGCCTCAGTCCCAACACTGAACACATTAACAGCAGACATAGCAGGGTTCAAACAACATTTAAAATATGCTTTATTGAGCATGCCTGGACAAATTGGAACCAATGGTTTAATTCCAAAAGCGCAAACTCTGCCCATCTGGCATTCAATTCGGGCTCAAACAAACACTCAATGACAGCATTTGAAATGTGTTAAATACTATTTGAACCCAGATGTGATAACCAGTGGCATGCCTTCTCCCCTGTAGAGTTATAATGTAGAGGAGGATTGTTCATGACTAGAGAAGCAGTGAGGCTGTGAGAACAACACAGTATGTGCAGTCGATGCTGCTTTCCCTAAGGTAACATTCATTCTCAGGGATATCAAACACACACACACTCACACAAACGGACAGCTTGGATACGGAGCAGAGAGCGTAGATATTAACCTGCAAACAGTCATGATGATAAGTGCCCCGGGGGCCAGCACTACCTTTTAAGAGAATGAGATTATAGGAGAACGCAGGCGGTCAGCAGGAATGGAAACAGCATCAGAAGCAATAACAGAACGCATAATTCCATTTCAGAACACTCATAAAAAAACAACTGCGGGTAGTAGCTGGGGGCAGCAAATAGGAATGGGTGAAATGGTGGTAGAGACGGACTAGTTTACCAAATAGCACAATGTTTGGTGATATCTACAGATGCTTCCCTGCTGCAAGTCCAAAGACATGCATTGACAGGTTAATGATAGTCCATTGATAGTTAGTGGAGCATCTATAGATGGGACAAAATAAAATGTTAACCAAAAAAAATAATATTGTCAGCTGTAGCTTCATCCACTGTCCCATTATTCTTATCCTATAGTTTGCTTTCTCCATATGTTTTATCGCACTGTTTGATCATTGTCTCTAGGGTAAGCTTAATGTTAACATGCCAGCATGGGGAGCCATGTTACAACCCACAGCTTTGCTGTAAATAATTACATGTAATGTAATCCATGTCAAATCATGTAATCCATTTCTGATAAGCTATCATGACAAATCTACCATTACCTCCCTAACCTGGCTCTTCATGATACTGTTTAATGGAGGACTGAGTTCTCCAGTTCAGTCAGCTAACCGATGCTTACAGCCATGTAAATGAAGGTGTGTGTGTGTGCGCGTGTGGTACTGTTTCACCAGACCTCCTGCTGGGTCCTAGATAATTACCACAGAGAGAGAGAAGCCAGGAAAAAGGCTTCAGCGTATATTAACACTACTGCTTCCCCATGGCTGTCAGACACACACACACTCGCACGCGCGCGCACGCACGAACACACACACACACACGGCCCGGTTGCTGTCAGAGGTGGCATTTGAATGAGCTAATACTCTATACACAGTCGATACAGTATAATATACATGTTTAGGCTGCGTAATGTGTGTGGGCGTCAATCCAACAAACAGATTGTTCAATCTCCACACAGTCTGATTGAGGGCTGTAACTCACACACAGCCACGTGTCTGACCATGGGGAAGAGGAGGAGGAGAGAGAGCAAGAGAGAGAGAGAGAGAGCGAGTTTAAAAAAAAACTTTAGGTCTGGGAACCCACAACACAATAAACACTCAAACATCAATGGCTAAACATCAATTAAAAACACAACACCAAATTTTCCTCCACTGTAACTTAACACAACAACTACTGAATACCCCATATGCTCATAACAGCCCAATGTCATTAACCAGTTTATAATAGGCAAACTCAACCCTCTTGTCTTGCTGCCAACATCTCCTCCATCATACCCACCATGTCCACAGAAGCCTGTCCCCGAATACTGCTCTTTCATCTTCCAGATTGCTAATTTAGCTGCCCCTGACACTAAGTTAAAACTTCTTATGGCTTGGGGGCAGAATTTTGACGTCTGGATGAGAAGCGTGCCCAAAGTAAACTGCCTGTTACTCAGGCCCAGAAGCAAGGATATGCAAATAGTAGATTTGGATAGAAAACACTCTAAAGAGTCCAAAACTGTTAAAATAATGTCTGTGAGTATAACAGAACTGATATGGCTGGTGAAAACCTGAGGAAAATCCATCCATGAAGTGGCATTTTTTTGATGTGGGTATTATCAATTGAATGCCTATAGAGTATATAATGGGTTAAGACCCAGATTGCAGTTCATATGGCTTCCACTAGATGTTAACAGTCTTTAGACATTGTTTCATGCTTGTTTTCTGAAAAATGAAGATGAATGAGACCTTTCTGTCTGTGGACTGAGGAAGAATGCAGAGCTGGTTTGCGCGCCTGACCGAGTGCCCGCCTGACCGAGTGCGCGCCCTTCGTTGTTTTTCCTTTCTGTTGACTTTTATAATTACTTTACTTTGTTGTAAATGTTTGTATGCTTTTGTAGGCGGGGCGCTGTCCTCAGATAATCGCATGGTATGCTTTCGCCGTAAAGCCTTTTTGAAATCTGACAAAGCAGCTGGATTAACAAGAAGTTAATCCGATGTATAACACTTGTATTTTTTATGAATGTTTATTATGACTATTTCTGTATTTTGAATTTGGGGCTCTGCAATTTCACCGGATGTTGTCAAGGTGGGTTGCTAGCGGAACACCTGCGCCAGAAAGGTTAAGTAAGAACACCACACCCCTTTGACTAAACCTGTACTTTGGCCCAAATATAAACAGTTGGGAAGAGAAAACCTCTCCCAGAGCTGAGAACCAAGTAGTGATCAGGTCAAATCATCCCGACCAACCTGGTACACAGATGTGCCAGAGTTTCAGAATGGACACCCCACCCCAACAGTTGGATCCAGGTGTACCAGATGCATGTTGGTGACTATAGCTCCATGTATTATCCTCCATTGGAGGTCAGCTGTCCTCTTATCAATAGGCAGTTTATATAAAGACCGCCAACAGCCTTTTGGGGAGGCACCTTGACCAACACATCCGACCACCTCGTCGACTTTACCCCTTCCAGGGAAGAAGCAGGGGACACTTTTACACACATTATGTATGTGGCCTTCTTTCCCACCGCATTGAACTCCCCCAGCTCCGGGGTGTCGAAGGAAAACAGAATACCCATGTCCTTCTTGAATGACCCCACTGCAGCACTTACATTCAGCGCAGGGAACACATAATCCAGACCCTCCGTAAATCAATCAGAGTTGGAAGTATCAGTCACATACTGCCGATGAAGTACTGGCAAGGAGTCGCAGACCTCAGCTACGACCTTTCACAGTAGGCAAGATGATCGGATCCCCGCTCTTTCTCCCAGCTCCTCCAACAATCTGCTACTGCTCAGCATCAGATGACTCAGCATGGTACACCCCACACCTAACAGACATGAACGTAGGCTGGCTGAACTCTTAGCACGGGATTGGATGACATTGTTATAAAAAAAGAGTCTCTTCAAAAAGCCACATCCCTAGTGGTGTGCCGGCCTTACGGGACATGTCGAAAACTCTCCAAGCCTGCATAACAGACTCATAGAATGGAGTCAGGTCAGACAAATCACCCCCTCTAGCTTTAACCTCTACGGGATCAGTGTCCCTATACCAGGACGGTTGAGCTAACGTGCGCTAATGTGATTAGCATGACGATGTAAGTAACAGCAAACTTTCCAGGACATAGACTGGTCTTATATGGGCAGAAAGCTTAAATTCTCTAACTGCATTTTCCAATTTACAGTAGCAATTACAGTTAAAAAATATCGTGCTATAGTTTGAGGAGAGTGCACAACAACAAAAAACTTTTACAGCAACTTGTTTGATACATTCACCTCTGAAGGTAAATAATGTACTTACATTCAGTAATCTTGCTCTGATTTGTCATCCTGAGGGTCCCAGAGATCAAATGTAGCATAGTTTTGTTTGATAAAATCAATTTTTATATTCAAATATATTCAGTTTGAACCCCTGCAGTCTCTGGCTCCACACCCACCCTGCCTGGCAATCTAGATGTGTGAAAGTTAGTGTATAAGCTAAAGATCCATCATGTATGGCATTCCCGGTGAGTGTGTAAACTTAAATTTTGTATTACCATATCATTTTTGTATGTTCTCTGTAGTTATGTACTTGAAAATGGATCACATTTGGGCAGAGACAAAATATTGTCCAGTATTGCAATGCTACACTGGATCAATCTGAAACTTTGTACACACACTGCTGCCATCTAGTGGCCAAAATCTAAAAGGCGCCTAAACTGCAATATAATATCATGGCCTTTCTCTTGCATTTCAAAGATGATGAAAAAAAATAAACATGTTTTTTCATTGTATTATCTTTTACCAGATCTAATGTGTTATATTCTCCTACATTAATTTGAGATTGCCACAATTTTCAAAGTGTTTAAAAAAAATGGTATCAAGCATATGCATATCATTGCTTCAGGTCCTGAGCTAGAGTTAGATTTGGGTATGTCATTTTAGGCGAAATTTGAAAAAAAGGGTCAGACCCTTATTAAGAGGAAAAGGTGCTTGTCTAAGCCCAAACAGCCCGCTCTCCTCATCAATGTGTAGGCTGTAGGAATTTAGGAATTTATATATTCCTCAATTCCATTCTTTTACTTTTAGGTTGTGTGTATTATGTGTATTGTTGTTAATTGTTAGATATTACTGCATTGTTGGAGCTAGAAACACAAGTATTTCGCTACACCCGCAATAACATCTGCTAAACGTGTATATGATAAATAAAATTTGATTTGATTTGTATCAACTCAGCTAGAACCATAACTGTACAACAGTCTCTGGGCTGCTTGAAGCCAGAAAGCCATGACCCTAGAAGAAATGTCCACCAGGCATTACCCACCCTCGTGCAGTGGCAGGTACAGGGCTGCAGCTTTAATCCAATGTTGTCCAGACCAGAAAAAATTGACAAGGGTCCTCCGAAGCTCTTTTATCAGGCCCCCTGGTGTCTGTAAACTCATTAGTCTGTGCCACGGGGTAGAGGCGGTTGGTTAGGTTATTGGCTACCAGCACACTTCCCCTATAAGACAGCTGGGCTAGAACCCATTTCCACCTAGACAATCAGGCACACACTTTCTCAGTCATTTTTTTGAAAGACATCAGATTCTAGAATAAATCCCAGTCTTCATCCCATCTCTGCCACACTGAAGCCCCCCTGGTAACCATGGAGTGGTTCCTATTTGAAGCTGACCTGCCCACAGGAAATCACTCTATTCCCGATTAACTCTAGCTGAGGAGGCCTCCTTGTACACCTTTAGAGCATTTGAGAGAACCATAACATCCTCAACCCCTGTAATAAAAACTGACACGTTATCTGCATATGCAGACAGTGCTATTGTGGGACCCTTCATAACCCCTGGCACAGAGAAACCAGTAAGCCTCACTTTTAAAAAACAAAACACTGGTTCAATTGCCAGACAAGACTGTCCTGAAATTGGGCATCCCTGCCTAATACTCCTATGGACGGGAAAGGGTCAGCTCAAACCACCCCCACCTTCACCATACATGAGGCCCCAGCAGACTCATCCAAGACAAAAAAACATCCCCAAAAGGCTTTCACTGTTTTGATCAAGTACTGGTGGTCCAGATGGTCAAAAGCTTTCTCCTGATCCAAAGAAAGCAAACCCACATTCACATCAGAGAGTTTATAAATGTGTAAAACATCTCTCATCTCCAATAGCTCATTGGGAATAAACGGCGGTACATTCAAAATCGTAACCTTTGTAGATGGAGAAAAAGCGGAGTAACTTAAATAAACATACATTTAAGAAGTACGGCATGCACAACCATCCGATCGACAAGACGCTCTTCTTTAACAAAAAACACCATTGCTTTATTCATCCAACATAAGCAACATTTTCATAGCCTACCTTCTCTCCTACGGTGACCAGAAACTCCTCCACAGTGACAGTAGCTTCAGTAACACACCTGAAGCCATGCCGAAGTGACAGGGATGGCATCCCCATGTGGGTCGCCATATCCACCAAAACAGTGGCAATTCCAACTAGAACTACAATATACCTAATTCTACCACTGAAACACAAAAATACTCAATCATGCATAGAAAAAGGAAAACTACCAAGAAAGGAAAAGAAAACAGAGGCGATCTAACTACAGACACCACTCACACTCACTCATACAATTCCCAACATGCACCAACACTCCCAGGATGCAGAGAGAGAGAGAGAAATACAAACCCTCCAACCCAAAAAGGACTATGGTGTTGATGGTATACTAGACAAAAGGATAAAATATACAGACCACAAATTCAAATGGGCTATTCTTAAACATTACCCTCAGCTCTGGCATCTTTCCTAAAATTTGGAACCAAGGCCGGATCACACCAATCCACAAAAGTGAATTTTTTTTTGACCCAGATAAATACAGTGGAATAATTTTGGAAAAATCCTCTGCAGTATCATCAACAGCAGACTCTTTTCTCAGTGAAAACAATGTCCTGAGCAAATGTCAAATTGGCTTCTTACCAAAATACCGTACGACAGACCACATATACACCCTGCACACCCTTATTGACAAACAAACAAAACAAAACAAAATATTCTCATGCTTTGTTGATTTCAAAAAAGCTTGTGACTCATTTTTGGATGAGGGTCTGCTATACAAATTGATGGAAAGCGGTGTTGGGGGGGAGCATACAACATTATTAAATCAATGTAGACAACAAGTGTGCAGATAAAATGGGCAATTAACACACATATTTCTTTCCTCGGGGCTGTGTGGTGAGACAGGGATGCAGCTTGAGCCCCACCATCTTCAACAAATACAATGCCTTCGGAAAGTAGTCAGACCACTTGACTTTTTCCACATTTTGTTACGTTACAGCCTTATTCTAAAATAGATTAAATTGTTTTTCCCTTCATCAGTCTATACACAATACCCCATAATGACAAAGCAAAAACAGTTTTTTAGACATAAGTATTCAGACCCTTTACTCAATACTTTGTTGAAACACATTTGGCAGTAATTACAGCCTCGAGTCTTCTTCGGTATGACGCTACAATCTTGGCACACCTGTATTTGGGGAGTTTCTCCCATTCTTCTCTGCAGATCCTCTCAAGCTCTGTCAGGTTGGATGGGGAGTGTTGCAGCACAGCCCTTTTCAGGTCTCTTTAGAGATGTTCGATCGGGTTCAAGTCCGGGCTTTGGCTGGGCCACTCAAGGACATTAAGATTTGTTCCGAAGCCACTCCTACATTGTCTTGGCTGTGTGCTTAGGGACGTTGTCCTGTTGGAAGGTGAACCTTCGCTCTGGAGCAGTTTTTCATCAAGGATCTATCTGTACTTTTCTCCATTCATCTTTGCCTCAATCTTGACTAGTCTCCCAGTCCCTACCGATGAAAAACATACCCACGGCATGATGCTGCCACCACCATGCTTCACCGTAGGGTTTCCTCCAGACGTAACGCTTGGCATTCAGGCCAAATAGTTCAATCTTGGTTTCATCAGACCAGAGAATCTTGTTCCTCATGGTCTGAGAGTCTGTAGGTGTGAGCATTTTACTGAGGAGTGGTGCAGAGATGGTTGTCCTTCTGGAAGGTTCTCCCATCTCCACAGAGGAACTCCAGAGCTCTGTCAGAGAGACCATCAGATTCTTGGTCACCTCCCTGACCAAGGCCCTTCTCCCCGATTGCGCAGTTTGGACAGGTGGCCAACTTTAGGAAGAGTCTTGGTGGTTCCAAACTTCTTCCATTTAAGAATGATGGAGACCACTATGTTCTTGGGGACTTCAACGCTGCAGACATTTTTTGGTACCCTTCCCCAGATCTGTGCCTCGACACATTCCTGTCTCGGAACTCTATGGACAATTCCTTCAACCTCATGGCTTGGTTTTTGCTCTGACATGCACTGTCATCTCAAGGATGATAAATGGAAACAGGATGCACCGGAGCTCAATTTCGAGTCTCATAGCAAAGGGTGTGAATACTTATGTAAATAAGATATTTCTGTAAAAAAATATATATATATGTTTTCGCTTTGTCATTAAGGGGTATTGTGTGTAGATTTCTGAGGACATTTTTTTATTTAATCCATTGTAGAATAAAACTTTAACGTAACAAAATGTGGGAATAGTCAATGAGTTTCAATAATTTACAAAGGCACTGTATATCACTGAATTGCTGAGGGCACTAGAACAGTCTGCAGCACCTCACCCGGCCTCACCCTACGGACTCAACCAAGAAGGGCCTACAGCAGCACTTTGATATTTTGCACAGATTTTGTCAGACATGGGCCCTGGCAGTGAATCTCAGTAAGACAAAAAAATAATGTTTTTCCAAAAAAGGTCCAATAGCCAAGACAACAAATACAAACTTACAAACTATAACTAGACACTGTTGCCCCAGAATTACACCTACCTCGGCCTAAACATCAACACCACAGGTAACTTCCACAAGGCTGTGAACGAGTTAAGGCAAGACGGGCCTTCTATGCCATCAAAAGGAACATAAAACTCAACATCCCAATTAGAATCTGGGTAAAAATACTTATATTAGTTATCAAACCCATTGCCCTGTATGGTTGTGAGGTCTGGGGTCCACTCATCAACCAAGAATTCATGAAATGGGACAAACACACAATTGAGACTCTGCATGCAGAATTCTGCCAAAGTATACTTTGTGTAATGCAAACAGAGCAGAATTAGGACTATACCTGCTAAATTCTACAACCACCTAAAAGGAAGCAATGCCCACACATTCCACCACAAAGCCCTCACCTACACAGATTAACCTAGAGAAGAGTCTCCTCACCCAGCTAGTTCTGGGGCTCTGTTCACAAACAAAAACAGACACCACAGAGCCACAGGACAGACACATTTAGACCCAACCAAATTATGAAAAAGCAAAAAGATAACTATTTGAACCAATGGTAAGAATCAACAAAAATAACAGCGCAATCTAGAATGCTATTCCACAAAATGAGGTGTAAACTGAGCTACACTTCCTAACCTCCTGCCAAATGGATGACCACATTAGAGACACATATTTTCCACAGATCACACAGACCCACAAAGAAGTTGAAAACAAATCAAACATTGATAAACTCCCATATCTGTTAGGAAAAATACCGCAGTGTGCAATCACAGCAGCAATATTTGTGGCCCGTTGCCATGAGAAAAGGGCAAACAGTGGAGCATTGTAAATATAACATGTATTTATCTTCCCTTTCGTACTTCAACTATTTGCACATTGTTACAACACTGTACATTGGCAATAATATAATTATTGCCCATGTACAGTGTTGTAACATTTGAAATGTCTATATATTTTTTTAAATATTATGTGAGTGCAATGTTCACTAATGTTTTACCTTGTTTAATTACATTTTGATTATTGTCTGTTCCATTTGCATTGAATTGAATAAAGTGCTTTGAATTTGAGAGAGAGAGAGAGAGAGAGAGAGAGAGAGGGAGAGGGGAGAGAGAGAGAGAGAGAGAGAGGGGAGAGAGGGAGAGAGGGAAAGAGGGAGAGGAGATTATTGCCTGCCTGCCTGTGTTCTTTAGGGACTTCTACATCCTCAATGCTCCCCAGGCACCCCACTTCATTCTCATTTATAATAAAACAGTTGGTCAGTACCTGGCAGGTCCCAATCCAATAAAGAACAGATTGATTAGATTCAGAACCCCCTCTGTTCTATTCTGTCTGTTTGTTTGTGAATCCCCCTAACTGGGGAGGCTTATGACTAGAAATGAGATTTTAATTCTCACTCAGTCTCCTCTGAGGTTGCTCGATCCAGCTCAAGACTCTGGAGGAAGAAAATGGAGCTTTGCCCCAAGAGGCTGTGTGTATTTTTAGGTGGGCTGAGGGAACGGAAAGAAAAGGTGGTGTGTAACTAAAGTGAGTGGTGTAGTGTCTATCTGCCTGTCTGTCTGCAACTAGCTGTGATTATGCTGATGAGCAGAGCACTCTCTTCGCCTCTCCACTCCTCCCTCCCTTGCTTGCTCCCTCACTCGCTTGCTAGAGAGGCTTCGGTAAAGCCCACCTCCCCAACACACACACCTCAGACACACACACTGTCAGAAGAGAGCCCTGTGTAGCATGAAGCATGCAGCACGCTGTAATTTCACCCTCTCCCTGACGCGAGGAATAATTACACTGCTCACTGCCTTCTGAGTCTCTGAGTATGTCACCTCTCCTGTGCCTGGCCTGTATACCTGTATACCACTATCTCCTACCTTTCCTCTCACCCCATTTCTCCTTCTGTCTCCTCCTACTGAGTCTTACTTCTCTTCTCTAGCCTCCTACCCCCTTTTCCTCTTTGTCCCCCGTCTCCTCTGCCTGGCCAACTAATGAAGCCTCACCTTTCCTCTCCTCCCTTTCTTCCCCTTCTTACTCCATTCATTGACTCCTGAGTGTCTCTCCTCTCTCCTGGTCTACCACTGTGGTGTCTACCTCTACCTACTCACACTTCCTCTCTCCCATTTTCTTCCCCTTTTCTTCTCCTTCCTCCCCCTACTCTGTGAAGCCAAGAACTGTGTGGCTGCTGTGTTTGAATTATTGCAGCTGAGAAGCACCGTCTCTGGAAGGTTTGTCTTTTTTCTGCATGAGTCAGGATGTATTTTGGAGGTGCATTCAGTTAAAAAAACTTGGTGTCAGCAACAGGGATATTATAGACACATAGCCATGACTTTTGGGGCTGATGGAGGTTTATCTAACTTAGCTTTTCTACGGTGCCAGCCAATACCAGCTCATACGGTCCACTCCCTTCCTACCTCTGTGATCCCTATTCAACAACACTGTGGTGGATTACTCAAATCGCTTTTTGGGGTGCCAAATTACCATGGTTTTTGTACTGGGATACAAGGAAAGGGTAGGACATAGTTCCACTGAGAAACATGGTTGATAGACTGCATCAAGACAATTAACAATCTGGAAGCGCTGGATCTCTGACAAAGTTCTTAGCCCTTATGCAACAATCCACTTTAATTGACACTACACAATGATAAATGAGCTAACACATGGTGGACAGTGTGTGTGTGTGGTGTGTGTTTGTGTGTGTGTGTATGTGTGTGTGTTACCATTGAGCCACTTGGAGTTGTACTGGGCCGTCCTGAGGGGTGGCATGCCCCCCAGGCTCCGGTAGATGACAGGGTCGCGACCAGAGAAGTCGATGACCGTGGCGGCATATAGTTCGCCGCTCTCCGTCACCACCGCCGTGGAGTTATGGCGAGGGTCGTAGGGGCACCTTGCCACGCCATTCACGCGATCCAACACACTACTGATATTCCCAACCTGGGAGGAGGGAAAGAGGAATAGAGAAAGAGATAGAAAAGATATAGAGATATATCGATAGAAAATATAGAAAAGACAGAGATAGAGATAGAAAAGATAGAGATATAGAGCGATATAGATAGAGATAGAAAATATAGATATAGAGATAGAAAAGATAGAGATAGAAAAGATAGATATAGAGATAGAAAAGATAGATATAGAGATGGAAAAGACAGATATAGAGATATAGATGGAGATAGAAAAGATAGAGATATAGATAGAGATATAGAGAGAAAGGGAGAAAGATAAATAGGGTGATAGAGAGTAAGAAAATGATAGTGTTGTTACTGTCTTCCCCTACCTCTAAAGTCTCCTCCAGACCATATGGCTGTTTGATGTTTATATTCAAGTCTTTATCTTATTCCCTCCATCATTCACCCCCCACCCTGCCAGTTATCACTCTATCCCCCTCTTCCCTCCATCCACTCGTTCTTCCTCCCACCATCCTCCTTTACCTTCTTATCATTCCTTCCCTATCACCCCTACCCAGCCCCCTGTAGGTTTTCACTCTATTCTACTTCTTCCTCGAACCCCATCCACCCTGACATATCATTCCATCCATCCCTCCCCCCTTACCTCCCGGGTGATACAGAGGGGCTGGAAGGCGTTGGTTCCACAGGTAATGACCTCAGTCTTATTGACCAGCAGGACGCGGATGTAGTTCTGACACTCCACCTACAGGGGGTGGTAGAGTACAGCGATGTTATAGGTTAGAGAATTACATACAGTACCTTGGCTAAATTCACTAGAAACCAAATGGAAGAAAATTGACCAAAACTGCGTGGGTCTACCTGTACTTGATAAGAAACCTGATTTAAAAAGCTGCTTGTTTTCATTGCAAAACATTTGGCTACAGTTTGTAACAGTATGCACTAATGAATACGAGCCAGCATTACTCACCACTCACTTCAATGATATGACTGTAATGACTGTCTATCTTTCATCTGTGAGATGAAATGTAACACATCTAAACCTAGTCCAATCACATCTCATTCTTAGAAAGAATTCAAGTTTTTTTATTTGTCATATACACGTGATATGCAGTATATGGAGTACACAGTGCAACTAATTGCTTACTTCCAGGTTTGTCATACACATTGAGGGAACCATTGTCTGACAATTGAGGGGGACATTTTTTTTTATGAAACTTCTTAGTTTTCCTTAAATATATTGTTTTGGCAAATAGAGTAACTTTGTTTCAGAACTTGAGGTCAGACGAGGTTCTACAGGTTTCAGAAAGAAGTGACTGCTTTTTTGTTTCTCCCCTCTTGAGAAAAAAATGACAAGGCATTCAATTCTTACAAAGAAAAAGTGAAATAACAAAATGATCACAGTGTTTATCAGCCGTTGGAAGGAAAGGAGAAGGGCCACTTCCTCATCCAATCAACTGCCCGCTTTTAAAGTAAAAGCTTTTATTCAGGGTGGCATCCTGTGTGTGTGTGTGTGTGTGTGTGTGTGTGTGTGTGTGTGTGTGTGTGTGTGTGTGTGTGTGTGTGTGTGTGTGTGTGTGTGTGTGTGTGGATGGGGGGACACCCTTAAAGTTATCGTTTACCTCCGTCTTCCCTTTGCTCTGACAGGACCTCCTGGTGTCATCGTCTGGACCCCATTCCGTTGCCTAGGAAACCAAAATAAACACACATAAAAGAGTGACTGGATGCAGCATTCACCTGTTGCCAAGGGGGCTGCCTGACTAGTGCCTGCTGGCTGCCTGACAATGATGCAACTGTTGAACTTAATATTGCTACTAACAACACAGATGCAATGAAAAGACATGAACCTTATTGATGTTTGTTAATTGCGTCAGCATGGATCTGAGTGGGCCAGCCAGTGGATTATGAGGTCAGGTAACCAGATAGGACCAGGGCTGCGTCCTAATTTGCAGCCGAGATGTCATTAGAATGGAAATGTGTTTCAACGTCCAATCCTCCACACACACATCATCCTCCAATCCTCTACCACACCACAGCCCACTTACATTCCTTTAGAACCGCATTGGGTTTAATTAAGAATGCTCCAGCCCCAGCTCAGTGCTGGGACACACATAAACAAACACACACACACACACACACCGTCCTACAATCCTCTACTACACCGCCACATGCTTTTTCTCCACTGCCCAATTGCATTTTTTTTTTTTTTAATTTAGAACCGTATGTCTTGGGTTAAATTACGAATGCTGCACCAGGAGACTGGTCTTGCTGCTCAGTGCTGGGGCACACACACACAAACACACACACTTGGCTATCAGAGCAGCATTGGCATTTTCTATGGGAGCCTGGGAGATGGCCCTCTCTCATGTTGGTTACTGTGTCTAGGTCTCTCAGTCTCACTAAAAATAGCTGTGGTGCTGCTGGCCTAACCCTAGTGCTGGGAGAGAGAGAGGCTGGAGTTGGCACGGACTAGGTCCAGCTTATACCCCCACTGTGTCACTTGTCTCCCTCCTCTCTCCCCCTCTCCCTCTCCTCTAATCTCTTACAGTGAATGGGGGGTCCTCTCTGCGCACTGGAGAAAGAGTCTGCCATTCGGGTTCTCTATCGAGTATTGACTTTAAGACGGATCATCCATAACACACAACACAACCACATCGACCGATATTTTGGCTTATTCTTCACACAGTGGAACATTGTCATGCACAACAGGGCTAGGGGACACTACAGAGACCACATCGTGGTATGAAAAAAACAGAATCTGGACACAAATTAAAGTGTCCAAAAGCGTCAGAAAGAAAAGGAAAGAGAGTAAGAAAGAAAGAGACAAATTGATTAGTGAAATAAATCGATATTTAACACGATGAGAGAGAGGAGTAAGCTAGCCGTGTCTGTGTCACAAATGCAAACTATTCACTACGTATTGCACTACATTGGAGCCCAATGGACCCTGGCCAAAAGTACTGCACTATATAGGGAATAGGTTGCCATTTGGGATGCATATGATGTGTCTGCTGTCCCTGAGATGAGGCTGGGTGTTATCTCTCTGTTCTGAGAGACTCTTTAATTAACCTTGCTCATACTGCACTGAACAGAGAGAGGGAGAGAGAGAGAGAGCGAGAGAGAGGTGGGAGGGGGAGAAAGATACAGAAAGAGAAAGGGTGGGGGAGAAAGAGAGAACGAGGGAAAGATGGGGGAAGAGAGAGAGATGGAGAGTGAAAAATGAGAGAGAAAGACAGAAAGAAAGACAGAAAGAATGAACGAGAGAGAGGGAGAGAGAGAAATGAGCTGAGAGAGAAAGCTGCAGTCTGTCATGTAGGCCAGCCAGCCATACTGAAAACACTGTGATGAAATTAGACAACTAGAACAGTTTAAACTCACAACCGATAAGTGCTCGGGCCTCAAATGGAAAAAGAAAAACAAAAGCTTTTTATTATATAAAGGCGTTACTCTACCACCATGACAGTCAACAAGCACTTCAAATACCATCACGAATACCCCCGCGCTAGCAGTGCTGAGATGACATGATTCAAAACACTCACACATTCACACCTCTACTTCCACTGCCGTAGCTCTGTTTGTCTCAATGGGAGGTTGGTGTGTGATGGATGCCTATGTGGTGAATCATCGTTCAGGTCATTACCATCTTTTCTCAGCGAGGCCCCATCTCCGAGGATCCCATCGGCTTAACCCCTGACCCCTCGCCCCTACCTCTCTTCACCCCGGTCTGGAACAAAGCCAGCTCAAAGCCAGTCCTACTCTGAATACCACAGGGCCCATGCACTCAGAATACCAATACCACTCTACCCCCCCCCAGCTGTGACAGGCACTCTGAGTGGGGTGACGGTTGTACAATTCCTGCCTGCCCGGGCTGGGATGGATGGAGCGGTTTGTACTGTATGTCTGCCTATGAGCAGGCCCGTAGGGCCTCAAGGCAGTGGTGGAATGAGGTCACAGTGTAGAGGCTTGAACCTGTGTTACTGTTCCAACTACAAGTGTTCATTTAGAAATAATGATATATGACATAGTGATGAGGAGAGGTGGAGGACATGTCAATGTCACTGTTCATGTCCAATACAAAGTATTCTAGACCAGTTTCCTAATCCTGTTATATGAGTTTGACATTACATTTTGGATGATTGTTTGTTAAATTGAGCTACTGACATTTTAAAGTAAAGAAACATCATTTCAACAAGTCATTCACTCGACATGCCAGTTTGAAGAGGACTATAACACATTGGTTTGAGCAATAGAAAATGGCCATTACTAAAAAAAACTAAATGAAGTTAAATGAAGTCAATTATTCCAGACCTGGACTGATTTGCAGATAAATTGCGACAGCACTCTCAGATGCATTTCCTCTATTAGTAGGGCCAACAACAAGGATGTGCCTCCAACAACACTGTCTATTTACCCTCAAACCCAAGTGTGACACCTCATTTCTCCAACTTTGCCATTTTTGGAGGCAATAAGTATTCTGCCCTCGGCAACCCGCTACAGAAAAAAAAATCATGGATTTTTCATGGGCAAATAAAATAGCTGAAAGTACAATTAGTGAAAGGATGAAGGATTCATCACTTATGTTTGGGAGGGAAATGAATTCTATTTTTACAGAGGAAGTAATAAATGCTAATGAAACAAACCGCTAACAGTGAGCCAGACAGTTAAAGAGATGGGAAATGGCTCTTCCTTAAACATGGATGGCACTCTGTAGATAAGACTCTGTCGTTCAGTGACATTTGACAACAATCATGTTGACTATTAATTATGGTTTGTAAATATGAGGAATAAATGTGTCTGTAGAGGAGTGTTGACAAAAACTTACTCCAGGAATCAGGAAGAACTTCTTTATCAGCAGTAAGAGTTTATTCAAGCAATTGCAAAGTTAGAGTCACACAGTCATTATACACTTATTTTACACAATGAGCTGCTTGCCACTCCTAGCCTACATGTCTAAGAGAAGGAAGTGATTTGTTTTTTAAAGCCTATTCAGTATGAAGAAGAATTTGGCCTTGAGCTGGGTCTCTGGTGCACAAAGCGATAAGGAGCCACCAGCAAATCACGCCTTTGTGCGGTGTGTGAAGAGGGTAGTGGACAGCTATGGAAAATTACCAGTTGATACGGTCGGTCGGTCGGTCGGTCGGTGATAGATCGATAGTACTTTTCAACTCAAGCATTTACATAGCATTAGACTGTAACAGAACCATTTTGCCACAACAGAACATTTCAGTTGGTGTGCTTGGTTTTAGTAGGCTACAAGTACAGTATTTAGTACTACGATCACAACCACTGTGATAGCTTGGGACCATGCAGTGGACTGTATGTACATTGACTCTTGTGGACTTCCCTTTGTACACGTACCTTCGTACCTATATAGACTCTACAAATGTATTTAGTGGACTGAGAATATATTTGCTGTTGAATCTATGTACTGCTAAATCCATTTCCCTCCCTATATCCTTGACTCAACCTCAAAATCTCTGTCAAACCTCTTCCTCCTTTGACGTGAAGAGTAGGGAACATTATTTGCATACTGATCTGTGATGAAAGTGTGGAGAGGAGGCAGAGATCACCCAGCTCTGTACAGCATGTTATAGCCTGCTAGCTGTTCTCTGCTCTACTCCAAGGTCCCCTCACTTCAATGGGCCAGCATCCCGTTCTGCTTCGTCCTCTTACATACTCTTACAGAGTACCCTATTCAGGCTCCAACCGACCCACCCTCCACTCCACTACCTCTCCTTCCTCCGTCCCCTTCTCTACTCCTCTCTTCATTCACCCTGTCCCCTGTCCACTCACCAGTCCCGCCCTCTCCCCCCTGCCCTACTGACGGATGTGACAGGACTCTCAATGGCTCTGCCTCATTGTCCATGAACACTGATCCCTACACAAGAGGGTGCAGATATGCTCCCCTCCCCCGTGCACTCCTCCAGCCCTCCTCTGCTGCCCTCCTCCTCCCTGTGCTGTGCACTCCAGCCCTCTACTGGGCCCTCTCCTCCTCCCTGAGTGTGTGCTCGTGTGTTTGTCCGTAAAGTAGACCATCTTTGAAGTGCCACAGCTGTTCTGACCCAATATGTACACGAGAGAGAGAGAGAGTGATGCGGAGAGAGAGAAATGGAGAAAGAGATCGAGGGGACAGTAAACCATCTGAGAACACCATTCTATCACCACTCCTGTACATCTGTAGCAACTCCCAGCTCCCGCAGCCTCCTTGTGAAGGGGGCTAGGGGCAGTATCCTATCCAGTAAGAGTGGGTGAATGATGACTTTAATCTGTGAGTGTGGTGCACGATAGCTCCTCTCTGCCCCAGTGGTGCCTCCTACAGTCTCCTACAGACCATTACTCTACATCAGAGGAGAGATGAGGCAGAAACAGGCCGGCTGGGCCGTCTCCTTGATTAGCTGCACCATCTTGGATCATCCCTCAGCACATACGCTGACACACACATACACTCGCAAAAGCACACACCACATGCACACACGCACTCTCACTCACACACACACACACACACACACACACACACACACACACACACACGGTCCTGCTGTGAGACACTAGCAGATGACTTGTCCCTATCTGGCTCTGTAGGCCACAGATTATCCTCCCATTCTGACAAAGACCACATCAATTATTCATTCTCTTTTGAAATTGCAGCAGGAAAATGTGATCATGAGTCTGGATGAATGATATCAGGCGTGACTCATCAAACTCCAGGTCATGGAGCTGGGGCTGGAGCTGGAGCTGGGTCATGGAGCTGGGGATGGAGCTGGGACTGGGGCTGGGTCATGGAGCTGGGTCATGGAGCTGGGGATGGAGTTGGGTGCTTTACTTCTGAGGACAACTGCAGGATGTGAACATCTCATTAGGGAAGCTCAAGACACACATACATGTAATGCATCAGCCATATTATGACCCTCCTCTACTGTCTTTATAATACCAATCTGTCCACTGTCATAATGTACAGTTGTATGTGAGGGGCATTGTTGATGAGGATACCAGAAAGTGAACCCCAAAATACACCGTATGGCTATGGGCAAGACTTACACCAACGCAATTCATATTTGTGCCTGTGAAAAACTGGATTCCTACCTACATGTACATAGTACTTCAATCAATCACCTAACCAAACCTCCATGTACATATTACCTCAATCAATAACCCCAACAACCTCGCACCCCAGTACACTGACTCTGTACTCCTTGCATATGGCCAAGTTATTTTTATTTTGCACTAACATATTGTTTTAATCTATTTGCTCATTTTCTTACTTTTTAACTGTATTGTTGGGAAAGGGCTCATAAGTAAGCATTTCACGGTAAAGTCTACAGTTGTTGTATTCGGCACATGTGACATTTATTTTATTTGGATTTGATACCTTTCAGTGTTCGCCATTTGTCATTTTGTCATTTTGTTCTTCTCCGTCCTTCAACAAACTACTTCAAGAAGTTTACATAAGTAAGTAAATCTAAACAAGAGAAAATCATTTATTTTCCTTCTCGAGCCTAAAGAGTTTCCCACAAACCTGTGTTGACCAGGGAGTTTGAAGAGAAAACATCCTGTTGTTTGGGGAAGATATAGTTCAGAGGTCACCTCTACTCCCCTGACCTTGGTCCTCACAGCCCAAAACAAAGCATCATGTGACAGAACAATACCAGCAAGTCAAACAAGGCTTTCCCCCAATGACCGAAAACAGCTTTCAGCTTCCTTATGACTCAGTCAGTCACATCTGATTCTATAAGGCCAGAGCTCTTTCTCAATTCATCTTTCCTCAATTCCACACATCTTCTTGCATCACCTCTTCTCAAAAGGCATTGTAGGAGAAGGTCTGTGGGAAGGGACCTTGGACCTTTACCTTCAATACAGTTGGGAAGGTTAGAAAGAGGAAGTGAGGAATTGTGGAAAGATTAATTGAGGAAGAGCCCTGGTGTTTGAGAAGAGCCATGGAACATACCGTAGGCCAACTGGGGCCAAACTGATCTGGGTCCAGCAAATTGAGAGTCCTCTCAAGCTTCAGGACCTGGTTAATGACTGGTCTGAGGACAGATCTGGGTCTCAGCAGTGCACAAGGTTACCCATTTCTCAAGATGCTCTAAAACATTATCTGTAGAAATTGAAAAGTATTTTGTGGAACATAAGGACAACAATAGAGAGAAATTGACCTGAATGGATTTCTTTCTCGCTTCTCCCAAACAAAACGTCTGCCTGATATTTGGGATAATGGTTATTGAAATTGGGTCATTTTGGAGAGAGAATGGGTACACTACCCTGTATTTTCGAAAGGGAAGAGATAATCACAAAGAAACTCCCTGCAATACCTTCCTTACATTTACAGAGGAGGAAAACAATCATCAGAAATGGCAGCTGCTATGCTCTGCCGAATGGAAGAATGCAATTCAACATGAGAGCCACCGGGTCAGACTAAATGTGTGTCTTTCAGAGCTTAAACCGACAGGAATACAAGTTGAACCAAACACTTTATTTACCGCTCTGAAGACTTCAACATTCTCTCTCTCTCTCTCTCTCTCTCTCTCTCTCTCTCTCTGCACTCTAATCATCTGAGAGAATGGTTCAGGTGGGTGAACAACATCTCTGAGGTATGCACCTCAGAATAGATCATCTCAGTTGCCATCCACATGTGTAAATATCATATTTGTCATTACTTGTCATTACTTATAATGCAAACAAATTCCCCTTGAGGAACTTTGAAGAGATCAGACTAAACTGAACTAGAAAACACAAAAGCCCAGTTGTCTAAAAAAAATGGTGAGGGAGATTAGGATAAAATAACTACCATCCCCTCCATGTTTGGAAAAATATACCACTGGAACTTTCATTCCAGTCACATGGGACAGAGTGACTCTTGACCCAAAAAGACACTCAGTGGATGATTGGGAGGACAAGCTGGCTGAAGAGTGAAGCTGAGAAAACAGTACGTCTTAGTTGGCCTGGAGTTTGACTTGGAAAACAAATTGACGTCCCCAAGGCTGTGCTATTAGCGGCATGGCAGGGCTAGGTTAAGGTACCCTGATGGGTTGAAGTATGTATTATCAATTTCAAGGAAGTTCGGTTGGAGAGAGAGATATAGAGAGCGAGTAGAGAGAGACTAAGATGGATAGTGTTGTTCTAGAGAGAGAGGGGAGGGGGAGAGAAAGTGGGGAGGGTAGGGGAGAGGGAGAGTTTAGTTCTAGGAAGAGAGAGATGTGGAATGAGTTATAGAGCTATAGAGGGATAGAGGTGGAGGTATAGATGAATAAAGGGATGGCGATAGAGACAGATTGTGAGGTTGGTTCTGCTGGCTGTAGAGGGCTGTATCTCCTTCTGGACTGTATGCTCCTGCAGGCCCAGGCTGTTTACATTCCAACCCTGCGGAGCTCCACTATTACCTCTCACAAGGAAGCTCAGCTGGCCTAAACACACCTTCTCGCCTCTCCTTTCCCCCCTCTCGCTCCATCTCCAACATCCAACCTTCATTCACAAACCCTTCATCCCTCTCTCCCATCTCCCTTCATTTTCAACCCCCACTCACAAACCCTTCATCCCTCCCATCTCCTTCATCTCAAACCCTTCATTTTCAACCCCCACTCACAAACCCTTCATCCCTCTCTCCATCTCCCTTCATTTTCAACCCCCACTCACAAACCCTTCATCCCTCTCTCCCATCTCCCTTCATTTTCAACCCCCACTCACAAATCCTTCATCCCTCTCTCCCATCTCCCTTCATTTTCAACCCCCACTCACAAATCCTTCATCCCCCTCCCATCTCCCATCTCAAATCCTTCATTTTCAACCCCCACTCACAAATCCTTCATCCCTCTTTCCCATCTCCCTCCATCTCCAACCTACATTCCAAACTCCTAACCTCCTCACCTCTTCTCCCATCTCCCACCTAGAATCACAAACCCCTCTCTCCATCCATGTCAGTGGAACGACATTCCTATCCCTGACTTCTCCTACACCAGTTGTCAAGCCAGAAGATATTGCATGCTCTGTAACTCCCACTTACCACACTATACTGACATGTGGTTGTACGACATTATGCAGCCACTGTCATGCCCTATGTAACATGAAGGCAAAGGTGTAAAGTACTTAAGTAAAAATACTTTAAAGTACTACTTAAGTAGTTTTTTGGGCTATCTGTACTTTACTTGACTATTTATATTTTGACAACTTCACTACAATATAAGGAATTTTAAATTACTACATTTACTTTTGATACTTAAGTTTATTTAAAAGCAAATACTTTTAGACATTTACTCAAGTAGTATTTCACTGGGTGACTTTCACTTTTCTATTAAGGTATCTTTACTTTTACTCAAGTAGGAGAATTGAGTACTTTTTCCACGACTGCATGAAGGAATGTGTGAGTGAGTGGGCTTTGAGCTACAAGCAGTGAGAAGACAAGGCAGAAAGTGTGGTATTCTTGGTACAAATAAGCAAACTGACCAGACCATCACCTCAACGTGAAGCAAAGGAAGCACAGACCAGACTCTCCAGATCAAAAGAAGACAAAAACTCTAAATACTGTACCTGCCTGTAGTACCTACACAGAGACATCTGGCCTATCTGAATGACATGCTCCAAAGGGAAACAAACACTAAAAGAGGAACGCAGATGAAGGAAACAGTCTCTCTTTCTCTCCCGCTTTCTGCTGTTTTATTGTTCCTGTGAGCAGGCCCACTGGTGGAGCAGGCAGTCTACATCACAGAAACCTACTTTCAGCAGGGTGTGTGGGTGGGGCTCAATCAGAAAATCACATTCCCCTCACCACATTCACATCCCTCATTCACTCTCCCCTACAGAGAGAGAGGGGTGAGATGGAGAGAGAGAGAAACATAGAGAGAGTGGCGGGGGGGAGCACTGACGACAGTCTCAGATGTTCAGTGTCCTTGTTTTTGACCTGAGAAGGACAGTGATCCCATCGGAGGGCCCACCTCCTATGTGTGTGCGTGCATGTGTGTGTGTATGTGTTTGTTAAGATGACAAAGGAGATCATTAATTTATATACACCCTCCACAACACCTACCAGCTTAGACTCCTATACACACAGAGCTGAGAGCTCTAAGTGTGTGTGTGTGTGTGTGTGTGTGTGTGTGTGTGTGTGTGTATGTGTGTGTGGGCACATTCTATCGGTATCAGGGGAAATTCTTTCGATTTCTGCAGTTTGGCAGAAGTAGCTACTCCTCCATAAAGACAAGAGAGGTGGGCTATAAAAATCCATTCAGACCTTTTGAAGGCATTCCATGGATGTGTCCTGTGCAGGTTAGGTGTCACGCTGGGTTAGGTGTGTGTTGGGCTGGCCAGAAGGCCAGATTGGGAATGTTTAGTTGGACTGTGGTGAAAGAAAGACTTCCCTCTCTTCCTCTCACTCTTTCCTCTCCCCCTACCTCTCCTCCCATCTCTCTCCCCTCCCTCCCTCTCTCTGCTCCTCTTTCTCACTTTCCCTCTCTCCCTCTCCCCTCCATGCTTGCCTGCCCACTAATGGCAATGACAGGTGTTCTCACAGGTGTCTGTTAGAATGGCCTGGGCATGCCCTCAAAGCCACAGAAGCATCAGGACTCCCCCACCCCATCCCACCCCACCCCAGCCCCCCACCCCAGCACATCACAGGGAAGAGCTAGGTTTGTCCTACTGATCTTGCCTGCCAGGTGCTTCATGTTTGGCATGGAAAGCCGAGCTCTGTCACTGTCTCTCCATTATAAAAACAAATACACTTTTATTGGTCGTATACACATATTTTGCAGATGTTATCGCAGGTTCAGCGAAATGCTTATCTCTAGCTCCAAAAGTGCAGTAATAAAAAAAAAGGAAAACAAACAAATTAAGAAATATTAGAACGAGCAATATCAGAGTCCTGAATATAAAAAAATATACATACACCACCTTTCAAAAGTTTGGGGTCACTTAGAAATTCTTGTTTTTGTCCATTAAAATAACATCAAATTGATCAGAAATACAGTGTAGACATTGTTAATGTTATAAATGACTATTGTAGCTGGAAACAGCAGATTCTTTTATGGAATATCTACATAGGCATACAGAGGCCCATTATCAGCTACCATCACTCCTGTGTTCCACTGGCACGTTGTGTTAGCTAATCCAAGTTTTTCATTTTAAAGGCTAATTGACCATTAGAAAACCCTTTTGCAATTATGTTAGCACGGATGAAAACCGTTGTTCTGATTAAAGAAGCAATAAAACTGGCCTTTAGACTAGTTGAGTATCTGGAGCATTAGCATTTGTGGGTTCGATAACAGGCTCAAAATGGCAAGAAACAAAGAACTTTCTCCGGAAACTCGTCAGTCTATTCTTGTTCTGTTTAATGAAGGGTATTCCATGAGAGAAATTGCCAAGAAACTGAAGATCTCGTCCAACGCTGTGTACTACTGTCACACCCTTATCTGTTTCACCTGTCCTTGTGCTGGTCTCCAACCCCTCCAGGTGTCACTTATTATCCCCTGCGTATTTATCCCTGTGTTTCCTGTCTCTCTGTGCCAGTTCGTCTTGTTTGTCAAGTCAACCAGCGTTTTTGTATCTCAGCTCCTGCGTTTCCCAGTCTCTCTTTTCTCGTCCGCCTGGTTTTGACCCTTACCTGTCCTGACTCTGAGCCAGTCTGCCTGCCCCTGACCTCGAGCCTACCTATCGTCTTGTACCGTTTGGACTCTGAGAAACAGATGCCTCGCAAGTCCTCAACTGGCAGCGTCATTAAATAGTACCCGCAAAACACCAGTCTCAATGTCAACAGTGAAGAGGCGACTCCGGGATGCTGTCCTTCTAGGCAGAGTTGCAAAGAAAAAGCCATATCTCAAACTGGCCAATAAAAATAAAAGATTAAGATGGGCAAAAGAACACAGACACTGGACAGAGGAACTCTGCCTAGAAGGCCAGCATCCCGGGGTTGCTTCTTCACTGTTGACGTTGAGACTGGTGTTTTGCGGGTACTATTTAATGAAGCTGCAAGTTGAGGACTTGAGGTGTCTGTTTCTCAAACTAGACACTCTAATGTACTTGTCTTCTTGTTCAGTTGGTGGTGTGTATATATACAGTACCAGTGAAAAGTTCAGACACACCTACTCATTCCTGAGTTTCTTTATTTTTACTATTTTCTACATTGTAGAATAATAGTGAAGACATCAAAACTATGAAATAACACATGGATTCATATAGTAACCAAAAAGTGTTAAACAACTTCAAAGTAGCCACCCTTTGCCTTGATGACAAGAACAGCTCAAATAAGCAAAGAGAAATGACAGTCCATCATTAATTTAAGACATGAAGGTAAGTCAATGCGGAAAATTTCAAGACCTTTGGAAGTATCAAGTGCAGTTGCAAAAAACATAAAATAAAATTGTATTTGTCACATGCGCCGAATACAACAGAAGTAGACCTCACAGTGAAATGCTTATTTACAAGCCCTTAACCAACAATGTAGATTGAGAAAATACCTAAAAAGAATACAAATTAAAAGAATAACAAATAATTAAAGAGCAGCAGTAAATAACAATAGCAGGGCTATATACATGGGGTACCGATACAGAGTCAGTGTGCGGAGGCACCGATGTCGAGGTAATTGAGGTAATATATACATGTAGGTAGAGTTATTAAGGTGACTATACATAGATATTAACAGGGTAGCAGCAGCGTAGACGGGGGACGGGGGCATAGGCTGGGTAGCCATTTGGTTAGATGTTTAGAAATCTTATGTCTTGGGGGTAGAAGATGTTTAGAAGCCTCTTGGACCTGGACTTGGCGCTCCAGTACCGCTTGCCGTGTAGTCATTTAAGCAGGTTACCTTCATGTTTTTGGGCACAGGGACTATGGTGGTCTGCTTCAAACATGTTGGTATTACAAACTCGGACAGGGAGAGGTTGAAAATGTCAGTGAAGACACTTGCCAGTTGGTCAGTGCATGCTCAGAGTATGCGTCCTGGTAATCCATCTGGCCCTGCAGCCTTGTGAATGTTTACCTGTTTAACGGTCTTACTCATATCGGCTGCAGAGAGTGTGATCACACAATCCTTCAGAACAGCTGGTGCTTTCGGACATATTCAATCAATCCCTATACCAGTCTGCTGTTCCCACATGCTTCAAGAGGGCCACCATTGTTCCTGTTCCCAAGAAAGCTAAGGTAACTGAGCTAAACGACTACCGCCCCGTAGCACTCACATCCGTCATCATGAAGTGCTTTGAGAGACTAGTCAAGGACCATATCACCTCCACCCTACCTGACACCCTTGACCCACTCCAATTTGCTTACCGCCCAAATAGGTCCACAGACGATGCAATCTCAACCACACTGCACACTGCCCTAACCCATCTGGACAAGAGGAATACCTATGTGAGAATGCTGTTCATCGACTACAGCTCGGCATTCAACACCATAGTACCCTCCAAGCTCGTCATCAAGCTCGAGACCCTGGGTCTCGACCCCGCCCTGTGCAACTGGGTACTGGACTTCCTGACGGGCCGCCCCCAGGTGGTGAGGGTAGGCAACAACATCTCCTCCCCGCTGATCCTCAACACTGGGGCCCCACAAGGGTGCGTTCTGAGCCCTCTCCTGTACTCCCTGTTCACCCACGACTGCGTGGCCATGCACGCCTCCAACTCAATCATCAAGTTTGCGGACGACACAACAGTGGTAGGCTTGATTACCAACAACGACGAGACGGCCTACAGGGAGGAGGTGAGGGCCCTCGGAGTGTGGTGTCAGGAAAATAACCTCACACTCAACGTCAACAAAACTAAGGAGATGATTGTGGACTTCAGGAAACAGCAGAGGGAACACCCCCCCATCCACATCGATGGAACAGTAGTGGAGAGGGTAGCAAGTTTTAAGTTCCTCGGCATACACATCACAGACAAACTGAATTGGTCCACTCACACAGACAGTATCGTGAGGAAGGCGCAGCAGCGCCTCTTCAACCTCAGGAGGCTGAAGAAATTCGGCTTGTCACCAAAAGCACTCACAAACTTCTACAGATGCACAATCGAGAGCATCCTGGCGGGCTGTATCACCGCCTGGTATGGCAACTGCACCGCCCTCAACCGTAAGGCTCTCCAGAGGGTAGTGAGGTCTGCACAACGCATCACCGGGGCAAACTACCTGCCCTCCAGGACACCTACACCACCCGATGCTACAGGAAGGCCATAAAGATCATCAAGGACATCAACCACCCGAGCCACTGCCTGTTCACCCCGCTGCCATCCAGAAGGCGAGGTCAGTACAGGTGCATCAAAGCTGGGACCGAGAGACTGAAAAACAGCTTCTATCTCAAGGCCATCAGACTGTTAAACAGCCACCACTAACATTGAGTGGCTACTGCCAACACACTGTCAATGACACTGACTCTACTCCAGCCACTTTAATCATGGGAATTGATGGGAAATGATGTAAATATATCACTAGCCACTTTAAACAATGCTACCTTATATAATGTTACTTACCCTACATTGTTCATCTCATATGCATACGTTGATACTGTACTCTATATCATCGACTGCATCCTTATGTAATACATGTATCACTAGCCACTTTAACTATGCCACTTGGTTTACATACTTATCTCATATGTATATACTGTACTCGATATCATCTACTGTATCTTGCCTATGCTGCTCTGTACCATCACTCATTCATATATCCTTATGTACATATTCTTTATCCCCTAACACTGTGTATGACAGTATTTTTTTGGAATTGTTAGTTAGATTACTTGCTCGTTATTACTGCATTGTCGGAACTAGAAGCACAAGCATTTCGCTACACTCGCATTAACATCTGCTAACCATGTGTATGTGACAAATAAAATTTGATTTGATTTGATTTGATTTGCATGTTTCAGTGTTATTTGCCTCGAATCGATCATAGAACTAGTTTAGCTTGTCTGGTAGGCTGTTGTGTCACTGAGCAGCTCTCGGCTGTGCTTCCCTTTGTAGTCTGTAATGGTTTGCTAGTGCCTGCCACATCCGCCGAGCTTCAGAGCCAACGTAGTACGATTCGATCTTAGTCCTGTATTGACGCTATGCCTGTTTGATGGTTCGTCGGAGGGCATAGTGTGATTTCTTATAAACTTCCGGGTTAGAGTCCCGCTCCTTGAAAGCGGCAGCTCTAGCCTTTAGCTCAGTGCGGATGTTGCCTGTAATCAATGGCTTCTGGTTGGGGTATGTACGTACAGTCACTGTGGGGACGAGATCATCAATGCACTTATTGATGAAGCCAGTGACTGATGTGGTGTCCTCCTCAATGCCATCGGAGTAATCCAGGAACATATTCCAGTCTGTGCTTGCAAAACTGTCCTGTAGCTTAGCATCTGCTTCATCTGACCACTTTTTTATTGATCTAGTCACTGGTGCTTCCTGCTTAAATTTATGCTTGTAAGCAGGAATCAGGAGGATAGAACTATGGTCAGATTTGCCAAATGGAGGGCGAGGAAGAGCTTTGTACGTGTCTCTGTGTGTGGAGTAAAGGTGGTCCAGAGTTTGTTTTCTTCTGGTTGCACATTTAAAATGCTGATAGAAATTTAGTGACACAGATTTAAGTTTCCTTGCATTAAAGTCCCCTGCTACTAGGAGCGCTGCCTCTGGGTGAGCGTAAGCTGTATTTTGCTTATGGTAGAATACAGCTCATTCATTGCTGTCTCAGTGCCATCCTCTGAAAGTGGTGGTATGTAAATAGCTACGAAAAATACAGATTAAAACTCTATGTAGGTAGTGTGGTCTGCAGTTTATCATTTGATACTCTACCTCAGGCGAGCAACAGCTCGAGACTTCCTTAGATTTCGTGCGCCAGCTGTTATTTACAAAAATACATAGTCCGCCACCCCTTGTCTTACCAGACGCCGCTGTTCTATCCTGCCGGTGCAGCGTATAACCTGCCAGCTGTATGTTGATAGTGTCGTCGTTCAGCCACGTCTCCGTGAAGCATAAGGTATTACAGTTTTGAATATCCCTTTGGTCTTCCACGTAGGTCATCCATTTTATTCTCCAGAGATTGCACGTTTGCTCGCAGAATGGAAGGAAGTGGGGGTTTATTCGATCACCTACGAATTCTCAGAAGGCAGCCTGCCCTCTGGCCCCTTTTTCTCCGCCTCCTCTTCGCGCAAATTACGGGGATCTGGGCCTGTTCCCGAGAAAGCAGTATATCATTAGCGTCGGCCTCGTTAAAGGAAAAAAACGATTCTGCCAATCCGTGGTGAGTAATTGCAGTCATGATGACCAGAAGTTATTTTCGGTCCTAAGAGATTGTAGCGGCAACATTATGTACAAAATAAGTAGAAATATAAGTTACAAACAATGCAAATAAACAAACAAAAAAACACAATCGGTTGGGGGGCAAACGTCTGCCTTCTCCAGCACCATCTTATTTAATTGTACATATAGACAGTATATTAATTGTACATATAGACAGTATACGAATAGAAATGGTGTTTACAGCAGTATTAATATAGGATGAGCCTTGATTACAATATAGAATATAAATATGAAGTGGGTAAAACAGTATGTAAACATTAAAGTGACCAGTGTTCAATGACTATGTATAGGGTAGCAGTCTCTAAGGTGCAGGGTAGGGTACTGGGAGGTAGCCTGCTAGTAACAGTGACTAAGTTCAGGGCAGGGTACTGGGCCCTATAGTCCACTAGGCAACACACAGGGTGACTCTAATAGCATCACAGAGAGAGGGAGGGGGGGAAAAGCAAGAAAGAGAGAGAGAGAGAGAAGGAAAGAAGGAAGGAAATAGGGTGTGTGGGTGGGAGGTAAGGTGGGGGAGAATGAGAGAGTAAGGGAGCTATAGATATAAGAGAGAGAGAGAGAGAGAGAGGGAGGTAGGGACGGCGAGAGGAGGGATGTGGATACAGTGATAATGGTTCTGCTTGGATAAAGACGGGACTTCTATCAAAATGTTTAATGAACAAAAATATATAAACGCAACATGCAAAAATGGCAAAGATTTCACTGAGTAACAGTTCATATAAGGAATTTGAGTCAATATAAATAAATAAATTAAGCCCTAATCTACGGATTTCACATGACTGGGCAGGAGGCCCACCCACTTGGCAGCCAGACCCACCCACTTGGCAGCCAGGCCCACCCACTGGGGAGCCAGGCCTAGCCAATCAGAATAAGTTTTCCCCACAAAAGGGCTTTATTACAGACAGAAATACTCCTCAGCATCCTCCTCCCAACCCCCTACAGATGATCCCACAGGTGAAGAAGCCGGATGTGGAGGTCCTGGGTTGGCGTGGTGACACGTGGTCTGCGGTTGTGAGGCCGGTTGGACGCACTGCCAAATTTTCTACAACGACATTGGAAGCAGCTTTTGGTAGAGAAATTAACATTCAATTAATCTAGCAACAGCTCTGGTGGACATTCCTGCAGTCAGCATGCCAATTGCACGCTCCCCCAAAACTTGAGACATAAGTGACCTTTTATTATCCCCAGCACAAGGTGCACCTGTGTAATGATCATGCTGTTTAATCAGCATTTTGAGATTCCACACCTGTCAGGTGGATGAATTATCTTGGTAAAAGAGAAATTCTCACTAACAGAGATATAAACAAATTTGTGCCCAAAATAATGAGAGAAATAAGCTTTTGGGGATTTTTTATTTCAGCTCATGAAACATGGGACCAACAGTTTACATGTTGCGTTTATATTTCAGTATATTAATGTCTGCAACACAGAATATTGCTTTGTGGTGGTTACTTGCTCCAGTTACTTCTCAAACAATCAGTGACTCATTTCAAACTAGAGGACAGAAGGTAACGTACTGACTTTCACCCAATTTCAATACATGACCTCCATTTCAAGTCTGTGTGATTGTGCAGATTTAGCAGGGCTGAAGCCAGCCAACACTGTGGTCCCCCAGGATTGGGTTGTATCGCTCTCTCCTACTTTGCAGGGGTGGTTACTGGTTAACAGGCTAACAAGCAGGAGAGGAGAGGAGGGTGAGGGGTAGTTTGAAGCAGCATCCTTCCATCTCTTTCATCTGTTTAGGCATACTGGCAGGCTCAGATACACTCCTCCTATTAAGTGGGCAGCAGCAATGTTCTGTACTCGTCGATTTGGGCTCTGGCACGCCTAGCGACACCTCCAGTTAGAACAGAACGAAGAGGGAGCCACTTTGTTTATCCCCCAGCTCAAGAAAAGCCAAAAAAGTATGTGTGTCTGTGTCCGTACGTCTGTGTGCATGCCAGGAAAGTGGGATATAGATGTTGAAAGATGGGCGTTTGATTCAGGACTGCCAGTAGAGGAACTCAGTTGGTGAAACTCAGATTAAACAAAAGTAAACCCTATGAACCCCAGTCCTCTTCCACATTCAAAAACAAGACAACAAGAGCACCAAAACAAAGCCCACATTGACTTTGGCACACTGGTGGCAGCTGCTCACATATTATGTCACTATGCTGTGACTGTTCTGAAAGAGCACTTTGTCAGAGAATCCCAAGACTGGGTCTTGACACGCTTTCATACACACATCTCAGTGTAGTAGAATAGGTTGTAGTGCTATAATGCTGTAGAAGCAAGCCAAACATACAGCCTTCACTCATCTCACTCAACCCCTTTCCTCCTAGTTTTAGGCAGACCTGGGTTCAAATAGTATTCATCTTCTTTCAAATACTTTGAGCGTTCCATCTCGCCAGGCCAGTACAGCTGTAGTATTTGAAAAATGTAGAACTACAGTAATGTACAGTACCAGTCAAAAGTTTGGACACACCTACTCATTCAAGGGTTTTTCTTCATTTGTACTATTTTCTACATTGTAGAATAATAGTGAAGACATCAAAACTATGAAATAACACATATGGAGTCATGGAGTGAAAAAAGGGTTAAATCCAAATATATTTATATTTGAGATTCTTCAAAGTAGCTACCCATTGCCTTGATGACAGCTTTGCACACACTTGGCATTCTCTCAATCAGCTTCTTGAGGTAGTCACCTGGAATGCATTTTAATTAACAGGCGTGCCTTGTTAAAAGTTATTTGTGGAATTTCTTTCCTTTTTAATGCGTTTGAGCCAATCAGTTATGTTGTTACAAGGTAGGGGTGGTATACAGAAGACAGCCTTATTTGGTAAAAGACCAAGTCCATATTATGGCAAGAACTGCTCAAATAAGCAAAGAGAAATGACAGTCCATCATTACTTTAAGACATGAAGGTCAGTCAATGTGGAACATTTCAAGAACTTTGAAAGTTTCTTCAAGTGCAGTCGCAAAAACCATTGAGCGCTATGATGAAACTGGCCCTCATGAGGACCTCCACAAGGAAGGAAGATCCAGTGTTACCTCTACTGCAGAGGATAAGTTCATTTAACTGCACCTCAGATTGCAGCCCAAATAAATGCTTCACAGAGGAGACTGTTCAGAGGAGACAGTGTGAATCAGGCCTTCATGGTTGAATTGCTGCAAAGAAACCATTACTAATGGACACCAATAAGAGACTTGATTGGGCCAAGAACCACGAGCAATGGATATTAGACCTTTGGTCCGATGAGTCCATATTCCAACCGCCGTGTCTTTGTGAGACGCAAAGTAGGTGAACGGGTGATCTCCGCATGTGTGGTTCCCAGCATGAAGCATGGAAGAAGTGGTGTGATGGTGTGGGATTGCTTTGCTGGTTACACTGTCTGTGATTTATTTAGAATTCAAGGCACACTTAACCAGCATGGCTACCACAGCATTCTGCAGCGATACGCCATCCCATCTGGTTTGCGTTTAGTGGGAATATCATTTTTTTCCTACAGGACAATGACCCAACACACCTCCAGGCTGTGTCAGGGCTATTTGACCAAGAAGTAGAGTGATGGTGCTGCTTCAGATGACCTGGCCTCCACAATCACCTGACCTCAACCCAACTGAGATGGTTTGAGACGAGTTAGACCACAGGAAAAGCAGCCAACAAGTGCTCTGCATATGTGGGAACTCCTTCAAGGCTGTTGGAAAAACATTCCTCATGAAGCTGGTTGAGAGAATGCCAAGAGTATGCAAAGCTGTCATAAAGGCAAAGGGTGGCTACAATGTATAAAATAGTTAAAATAAAGAAAAACCCTTGAATGAGTAGTTGTGCCCAAACTTTTGACTGGTACTGTATTTGAACCCAAGGTGTTTAGTGTGTCTGATGTACACTATCAAGCTCTACAACTTTTAGACCGGTCCCATATCACCACATGACCCTTCAGTACAGTAGGCCCACTGTAACTCAATTGGTAGAGCATGGCTCTTGCAGCGCCAGAGTTGTGGGTTCGATTCACACGGGGGACCAGTATGAAAAAAGTATGAAAATGTATGCACTCACTACTGTAAGTCACTAAATGACTAAAATGTCAACGTAAAATATAACAGTAGCTACCTCCATAAAGACATCACATTACCATGGAGACATGCCTCTCTTCTCCACCCACCTGAGAACGGACTGAAGTAGAGAGAAACAGGCACGCACACAGGCAGGTAAGGATACACGTCAACACAGACACACACACACACCACACACGTATAGCATATGCACACACACACAAACACTCATGCACACAATTAATCATACTCTTTCTCCATCCCACCCCATTCGAGGAGCTGAAAACACTCCAGTCCCAAAACCACAGAATCAATAACAGCAAGCCAACGCTGTCTGACTGCTGCCAGGAAAGTTAGAGAGGAGCAGCAGACCAGAGGAGTAGAGAGAGGAGTACAGGAGGAGAAGAGAGGCAGGTCTGGGAGCCCAGTAAAAGAGGAACACTGGCTGCGGACGGATGAGCGTGGGTTGTTATCCACCAGTGGACCACACACACACACACACAGGGATAGGGGAGAGGAAGAGGTGGGTTGGAAGCTCAGCTTACCTGGATGAGAGACACATTGTTGAGGCTCAATCTGAAGAGGAAGTTTCTGTGTAGAATCAATAGAGAGGGGAAAAAACTGTTAGTTTAAACAGTTATAAACTTAATAAACACTTAGTTTACGTGGCAATTACGTTTTTTTTTT
This sequence comes from Oncorhynchus tshawytscha, assembly GCF_018296145.1. Taxonomy (NCBI): domain Eukaryota; kingdom Metazoa; phylum Chordata; class Actinopteri; order Salmoniformes; family Salmonidae; genus Oncorhynchus; species Oncorhynchus tshawytscha. Next base: position 51,561,811 of record NC_056431.1, on the reverse strand, counting down.
CTTACAGTGAGTTCAACTCAGGGCACTGATATTTTGTAGTCACATAAGAACTCTCTGAAACTTGAAGTTGTTTCAAATACTCCAGCTGCCAAATTCCACACCAGGCCCTATCCAACAAGCCTCAGAAGATTATATATTACAGTGGAGGCTCCTCAGAGGAAGAAGGGGAGGACTATCCTCCTCAGTGAATTACATAAAAATAAAAATATTGAAACTACACTAAATATATTCACATCACCAAATAGTTGATAAAAACACACTGTCTTGCAATGAATATCTACTGTATCCTCAACAGCACTCAACAGCTAGCTTCTGTCCTCCTCTGGGTACATTGATTTCAATACAACCCTAGGGAGCTCATGGTTCTCAACCCCTTCCATAGACTTACGCAACAATTATTACAACGTCCAGAGGACGCCCATCAATCTGTCAGAGCTCTTGCAGCATGAGCTGACATGTTGTCCACCCAATCAAAGGATCAGAGAATTAATCTAGTACTGAAAGCATAAGCTACAGCCAGCTAGCACTGCAGTGCATAAAACGTGTCGAGTAGTTGACTCAGAAAGACAATAGTTGAACAGTTTCAGATAAATTAATTTCTTTAAAAATTAAGGAGAAGCAAGAGAGAGAGAGCTAGCTCTATTTCATAGTATTTTTACACTTTCACTTAGCTAGCAAATGCAACTAACTAGTTTTGCCGACTCAAACAGAGATATAAGCTATGTTAGCTAGCTGGCTATGGCTAGCCAACACTGGAAGTCTTCCAAGTCAAGGTAAGCATTTGGTTTTATTAATTTATTATCACTGGGACCGCCGGTGCAACTGCTAAACTGCATACTGACTGTACAGCATGATTGTAGCTGGTTTAGTAATGCATTAGTTCTAGATATGTTAACCATGACATTAGCTAATATGGTGACAATGATGTAGGCTGTATGTAGTGGTTAGTGGTTATGATATAATCAGGAGTTTATCCATTCAAACAGATTCTGTTGAAAACCATTACTTAAACGGAACGAAAAGGGGATAAACATACCTGAATTTGTCCAATAGAAACTCTCTATTGCAACTGTTGGACTAATGATTACATCCTAGATCACCTAGATGCCGGCAAGAGTGTGCAAGGTGGTATTGAATGTGTCACTGTCACCTTGATTACTCTAATATTTCTCTCGACCTGTGCACCTACGTTGTAAACTTTCATTCATAGGCTAGGTTGTAGCAATCTCATGATGGGTATAGGGAAAATTAGAGTATCATGTAGTAGCCTGAACCTATCGATGTTACATTGAGCAGGGTGAATGGAATATGACAGCCATGCTCATTAAAAAACATGACACTTATACATGATAATAACTTTTAAACGATATATCTCCAATTTTCAGCAGCAGTGCAGTATAGGGCCAGGCAGAGTGTTTTGCATAAGGGTACATTAACACATGTATAAGAGATCAAGGAACAAATGAATAAGGGATAAATTAAGGAATGAATAAGGGATAAATTAAGGAATGAATAAGGGGTAAATTAACACATGAATAATGAGTAAATTACCTCATGAATAAGGAATAAATGAACAACTGAATAAGGGATAAATGAACAACTGAATAAGGGATAAATAAACACATGAATAAGAAGTAAATTACCGCATGAATAAGGAATTAATGAATACATGAATGAGGGATAAATGAACAACTGAATGAGGGATAAATGAACAACTGAATGAGGGATAAATGAACAACTGAATAAGGAATAAATGAACAACTGAATAAGGAATAAATGAACAACTGAATAAGGAATAAATGAACAACTGAATAAGGGATAAATGAACAACTGAATAAGGGATAAATGAACACATGAATAAGGGATAAATGAACACATGAATAAGGAATAAATGAACAACTGAATAAGGGATAAATGAACAACTGAATAAGGGATAAATGAACAAATGAATATGGGATACATGAACACACAAATTAGGGATACGTTAAGGAATGCATTCTTACCTTGCCCCCACTATCAACTCATTCCTGGTCAGGTCAAGGGTCAGTTGAGAGTAGTCTCTCACATCCGGGTGGGAGAATATAGTGATCCAAGGACTCAGGGCTGAAAGAGAAATAAAGTAGGGAATGAGAGAGATTTAAAAGGAATCACAAAATTATAAATTACAATTAAGGAATCACCAAATTAAAAGGAATCACACAGGGCAGAGACTCAGGGGGAATGCTAATATGGTATGAATCTGAACTAACTCATTCTATCGAATTGATTAAAACAGTAGAATTCTTTATCTGGTTAAAAATCAACAAAGAGGCTATCTTAACCGATCTTAAACGTCTTCCTCTGTGCAGCATACATTCACTCCTCAGTCACCCTACTTCAATGAAAATAGTTTCTCCATTCTAGAGGGGGAGATTAGTCACTTTCAGGCCCAAGGCAATGTACTGGTCAATGCTAGAACAGCAGAAGAACTAGACACTATTAACAGTCATGGGGATGAACACCTACCGAGAAGCAACAACCTTTCCCTTCCCACATACACCACCACCCCTCAGCCCACTAACACCTCTCTCAGACCACAGTGTATCTGAGAAGAGTGGAATCCAACCATGAAGCATCACGGCCCAATAAATTACATGGTACTAAACATGCTTATAGATGGAGTGCAAACAGCACAGAAATCTACTAAAAAGCCATTAGTAGCCAAAAAATACAAATCTCTACTGGACAACTTTTTAGCCTTAACATTCTCCTATACCAATGAAGGTGTACATTTGGCTGTTTGGAACATAAACTTTATATTTGACAAATTTTAGCCTCCTTGGCTAATCAAAATAAATATAAGAGCAAACCAAAAAAAAAGAGATATTGAAAAATGGTTTGATAATGATTGCAAAAAATCTAAGGAAGTAATTGAAAAATATATCTAATCAAAAACACAAAACCAGGCAACAAAAATATACGCCTTCAATATGGGGAAACACTGAAGCAATACTAACACACCCTAAGAACAAAAAAGGAACAGCACTTACCCTCCACACTCTAATTGACAAACAAGTAAACCAAAACAATGGCAAAATCTACTCATGTTTTGTAGACTTCAAGAAAGCATTTGATTCAATTTGACACAAAAGGTATTTTTTATAAACTAAAAGAAAATGGTATTGAGGGAAAACATATGTTAATAAATCAATGTAACCTAAAAACAAATGTGCTGTTAAAATTGGCAACAAACAAACAGACTTCTTCTCTCAGCGACGTGGAGTGAAACAGGGTTGCACAATAAGTCCAACACTATTTAACATCTACATTAATGAATTGGCAAAAACATCAGAAGAATCTGCAGCACCTGGTCTCACCCTACAGAACACTGAAATCAAGTGTCTGCTGTACGCAGATGGCCTGGTGCTACTGTCTCCAAGTAAGGAGGGGTTACAGCAGCATCTAGATCATCTGCACAGGTTCTGTCAGACCTGGGCTCTGACAGTTAACCTAAAAACCCTGAATATAATGATAATCCAAAAAAGGTCAGGAAATCAGGATCACAAATATAAATTCTAATTGGACACAGTTCTATTAGAACAAACCAAAAACTATACATATCTATGACTAGATATCAGCAACACAGATAGCTTTCACATGGCTGTAATCGAGCTGAGAGACAAAGTTCTAGAACCAATTGCTATATATGGCAGCGAAGTATGGGGTCCCCTCTCTAATAATGATGTAACAAAATGTGACAAACATCCAATCGAAATACTGCATGCAGATCTTTGCAAGACTGTAGTACAAGTGCAAAGAAAAACTCAAAGTAGCACATGTAGAGCAGAACTGGGACAATCGAATAGAAAAAAATTGCCATCAAATTGTACAACCATCTAAAAACAAGCAACCCCTAAAACATTTGATCACACAGCCCTACAATGTCAAGAGATGAAACTAGAGGTCAACCGAATATCATTTTTCAACGCCGATACCGATACTGTTTATTGGAGGACCAAAAAAGCCGATACTGATTAATTGGCCAATTTTTTATTTCTTTATTTGTAATAATGACAATTACAACAAATACTGAATCAACACTTGTTTTAACTTAATATAATACATAAATAAAATCAATTTAGCCTCAAATAAATAATGAAACATGTTCAATTTGGTTTAAATAATGCAAAAACAAAGTGTTGGAGAAGAAAGTAAAAGTGCAATATGTGCCATGTAAGAAAGCTAACGTTTAAGTTCCTTGCTCAGAACATGAGAACATATGAAAGCTGGTGGTTCCTTTTAACATGAGTCTTCAAAATTCCCAGGTAAGAAGTTTTAGGTTGTAGTTATTATAGGAATTATAGGACTATTTCCCTCTATACTATTTGTATTTCATTAACATTTGACTATTGGATTGCTAGTGTAACAATATAGCCTCCGTCCCTCTCCTCACTCCTCCCTGGGCTCGAACCAGGAACACAACGACAACAGCCACCCTTGAAGCAGCGTTACCCATGCAGAGCAAGGGAAACAACCACTGCAAGTCTCAGAGCGAGTGACGTTTGAAACACTACTAGCCAGCCATTTCACTTCGGTTACACCAGCCTCATCTCGGGAGTTGATAGGCTTGAAGTCATAAACAGCGCAATGCTTGACGCACAACGAAGAGCTGCTGGCAAACGCATGAAAGTGCTGTTTGAATGAATGTTTACGTGTCTGCTTCTGCCTGCCACTGCTCAGTCAGATACTTAGATACTTGTATGCTTGTATGCTCAGTCAGATTATACGCAATGCAGGACACGCTAGATAATATCTAGTAATATCATGAACCATGTGTAGTTAAATGGTGATTATGATTGATAGATTTTTTTTATAAGATAAGTTTCATGCTAGCTAGCAACTGACCTTGGCTTACTGCATTCGCGTAACAGGCAGTCTCCTTGTGGAGTGCAACAAGAGGCAGGTCGTTATTGCGTTGGACTAGTTAACTGTAAGGTTGCAAGATTAGATCCCCCGAGCTGACAATGTGAAAATCTGTCATTCTGCCCCTGAACGAAGCAGTTAACCCACCGTTCCTATGCCGTCATTGAAAATAAGAATGTGTTCTTAACTGACTTGCCTAGTTAAATAAAGATTAAATAAAGGTGTAACATTTTTTTTATAGTAAATTTTAAAAAATACAAAAATCGGCAAATCGGTGTCGGAAAATACCGATTTCCGATTGTTATGAAAACTTGAAATTGGCCCTAATTAATCGACCATTCCAATTAATCGGTCGACCTCTAGATGAAACAAGAGAAGAGTTCCCTCAGTCAGCTGGTTCTGAGGCTCAGTTCACTAACCCAAACCAACACCATAGAGCCTCAGGACAACACTCAGAAAAATTGGCTTCCTGTAGCACTAATTTCAATAAGTTTTGGGACACTGGAAAGTCCATGGAGAATAAGAGCACCTCCTCCCAGCTGCCCATGGCACTGAGGACAGGAAACGAGTCACACCGATAAATCTACGATAATCGATCATTTCAATAAGCATTTTTCCACAGCTGGCTATGCTTTCCACCTGGCTACCCCTACCCCGGCCAACACCTCAGCACCCCCTGCAGCAACTTGCCCAACCCCCCACCCGCATCTCCTTCACCCAAATCCAAACAGCTGTTGTTCCGAAAGAGCTGCAAAATCTGGATCCCTACAAATCAGCTGGGCTAGACAATCTGGACCCTCTCTTTCTAAAATGATCTGCTGAAATGGTTGCAACCCCTATTACTAGCCTATTCAACCTCTCTTTCGTATCATCTGAGATCCCCAAAGACTGGAAAGCTGCTGTGGTCATCCCCCTCTTTAAAGGGGGAGACACCTTAGACCCAAACTGCTATAGACCTACAACCATCCTGCCCTGCCTTTCTAAAATCTTCGAAAGCCAAGTTAATAAACAGATCACCGACCATTTCGAATCCCACCGTACCTTCTCCACTATGTAATCTGGTTTCCGAGCTGGTCATGGGTGCACCTCAGCCACGCTCAATGTCCTAAACAATATAATAACCGCCATCGATAAAAGACAGTACGTCTTCATCGACCTGGCCAAGGCTTTCGACTCTGTCAATCAGTGCATTCTTATCGACAGACTCAACAGCCTTGGATTCTCAAATGACTGCCTCACCTGGTTCACCAACTACTTCTCAGATAGAGTTCAGTGTGTCAAATCGAAGGGCCTGTTGTCCGGACCTCTTGCAGTCTCTATGGGGATGCCACAGGGCTCAATTCTCGGGCCAACTCTTCTCTGTATATATCAATGATGTCGCTCTTGCTGTTGGTGATTCTCTGATCCACCTCTACACAGACGACACCATTCTGTATACATCTGGCCTTTCTTTGGACAGTTAACAAACCTCCAAACGAGCTTCAACACCATACAACACTCCTTCCATGGCTTCCATCTGCTTTTAAATGCTAGTAAAACTAAGTGCATGCTCTTCAACCGATTGCTGCCCGCACCCTCCCTCCCGCCCGACCAGCATCACTACTCTGGATGGTTCCGACTTAGAATATGTGGACAACTACAAATACCTAGGTGTCTGGTTAGACCGTAAACTTTCCTTCCAGACTCACATTAAGCATCTCCAATCCAAAGTTAAATCAAGAATCGGCTTCCTATGTCGCAACAAAGCCTCCTTCACTCATGCCGCCAAACATACCCTCGTGAAACTGACTATCCTACCGATCCTTGACTTTGGCGATGTCATTTACAAAATAGCCCCAAACACTCTACTCAGCAAACTGGATGTACTCTATCACAGTGCCATCCGTTTTATCACCAAAGCCCCATATACTACCCACCACTGCGACCTGTATGCTGTCGTTGGCTGGCCCTCCGTCGCCAAATCAACATATCCGTCGCCAAATCCACTGGCTCCAGGTCATCTATAAGTCTTTGCTAGGTAACGCCCCGCCTTATCTCAGCTCACTGGTCACCATAGCAACACCCACCCGTAGCACGCGCTCCAGCAGGTATATTGCACTGGTTATCCCCAAAGCCAACACTTCCTTGGGCCGCCTTTCCTTCTACTTCTCTGCTGCCAATGACTGGAACGAATTTCAAAAATCATCTAATCTGGAGTCTTATATCTCCCTCTCTAACTTTAAGCATCAGCTATCAGAGCAACTTACCAATCACTGTACCTGTACACATCCAATCTGTAAATAGCACACCCAACTACCTCATCCCCATATTTTTACTTACCCTCTTGCTCTTTTGCACCCCAGTATCTCTACTTGCACTTCATCATCTGCACATATATCACACCAGTATTAATGCTAAATTGTAATTATTTTTGCCTCTATGGCCTATTTATTGCCTACCTCCCTATCCTTCTACATTTGCACACACTGTACATAGATCTTTCTATTTTATTTTATGTTATTGACTGTGTTTGTTTATGTGTAACTCTGTGTTGTTGTAGCACCGCTTTGCTTAATCTTGGCCAGCTCGCAGTTGTAAATTACAACTTGTTCTCAACTGGCCTACCTGGTTAAATAAAGGTAAAATAAAAATAAAATATATATACACTGCTCAGAAAAATAAAGGGAACACTTAAACAAGACAATGTAACTCCAAGTCAATCACACTTCTGTGAAATCAAACTGTCCACTTAGGAAGCAACACTGATTGACAATTAATTGCACATGCTGTTGTGCAAATGGAATAGACAACAGGTGGAAATTATAGGCAATTAGCAAGACACCCCCAATAAAGGAGTGGTTCTACAGGTGGTGACCACAGACCACTTCTCAGTTCCTATGCTTCCTAGCTGATGTTTTGGTCACTTTTGAATGCTGGCGGTGCTTTCACTCTAGTGGTAGCATGAGACGGAGTCTACAACCCACACAAGTGGCTCAGATAGTGCAGCTCATCCAGGATGGAACATCAATGCGAGCTGTGGCAAGGAGGTTTTCTGTGTCTGTCAGCGTAGTGTCCAGAGCATGGAGGCGCTACCAGGAGACAGGCCAGTACATCAGGAGATCTGGAGGAGGTCGTAGGAGGGCAACAACCCAGCAGCAGGACCGCTACCTCCGCCTTTGTGCAAGGAGGAGCAGGAGGAGAACTGCCAGAGCCCTGCAAAATGACCTCCAGCAGGCCACAAAGTGCATGTGTCTGTTTCTAACCGTTTGAGCAGACTCCATGAGGGTGGTATGAGGGCCCGACGTCCACAGGTGGGGGTTGTGCTTACAGCCCAACACCGTGCAGGATGTTTGGCATTTGCCAGAGAACACCAAGATTGGCAAATTCGCCACTGGCGCCCTGTGCTCTTCACAGATGAAAGCAGGTTCACACTGAGCACATGTGACTGACGTGACAGAGTCTGGAGACGCCGTGGAGAACGTTCTGCTGCCTGCAACATCCTCCAGAATGACCGGTTTGGCGGTGGGTCAGTCATGGTGTGGGGTGGCATTTCTTTGGGGGGCCGCACAGCCCTCCATGTGCTCACCAGAGGTAGCCTGACTGCCATTAGGTACCAAGATGAGATCCTCAGACCCCTTGTGAGACCATATGCTGGTGCGGTTGGCCCTGGGTTCCTCCTAATGCAAGACAATGCTAGAACTCATGTGGCTGGAGTGTGTCAGCAGTTCCTGCAAGAGGAAAGCATTGATGCTATGGATTGGCCCGCCCGTTCCCCAGATCTGAATCCAATTGAGCACATCCGGGACATCATGTCTCGCTCCATCCACCAACGCCACGTTGCCCCACAGAATGTCCAGGAGTTGGCGGATGCTTTAGTCCAGGTCTGGGAGGAGATCCCTCAGGAGACCATCCGCCACCTCATCAGGAGCATGCCCAGGCATTGTAGGGAGGTCATACAGGCACGTGGAGGCCACACACAAAATGAGCCTTATTTTGACTTGTTTTAAGGAAATTTCATCAAAGTTGGATCAGCCTGTAGTGTGGTTTTCCACTTTAATTTTGAGTGTGACTCCAAATCCAGACCTCCATGGGTTGATAAATTTGATTTCCATTGATAATTTTTGTGATTTTGTTGTCAGCACATTCAACTATGTAAAGAAAAAAGTATTTAATAAGAATATTTCATTCATTCAGATCTAGGATGTGTTATTTTAGTATTCCCTTTATTTTTTTGAGCAGTGTATATAAATCTGGCACAACCAAATCATCATAAAGCAAAAATAAAAATATATCACCTATTGGAAAGACACTACAAAAAAATCTATGTAAATATCCATGCTATTTGGCTCTGAACTGACAGTACATGGTGGCAGACAATTTGACCACTGACTGATAGAAAACTGAGGAAAACAGTGTCTAGATACAGACTCAGTGAGCACAGTCTGGCTATAGACACCAGTCATCAGAGGCAAACTTGGCTGCCCAGAGAGGACAGACTGTGCTCACTCCGCTCCAGGGGACGGGTAGAGACAGAGCTGCATTCCCTATTACACTTTGACAAATAATCAGACCTCAGGGAAATCTTTCTTTGACAAAATTATCAATTCAGTATAACGAATTTAAACATTTTAAAATGTAAAAAAAAAAATGTATGTATTGGTTGAAAAGCCAAATATGTGTCCCCCTGCCACAACCTGAGTGAAAATTGTAATGTAATGTCAATTTCCCAGTTTGGTTTTGTTTTGGCTTTCATACCATGTCATGTGGCTTCTCCATCATGTTGAGACTGGTCTACTACTATTGCTTTAATGTATTGTTTAGAGGTCGACCGAATATGATTTTTCAACGCTGATACGAATTATTGGAGGACCAAAAAAAGCCGATGCCGATTAGAAAATATATATTTGTAATGACAATTACAACAATACTGAAAGAACACTTATTTTAACTCAATATAATACATAAATAAAATCAATTTAGCCTCAAATAAATAATGAAACATGTTCCATTTGGTTTAAATAATGCAAAAACAAAGTGTTGGAGAAGAAAGTAAAAGTGCAATATGTGCCATGTAAAAAAGCTAATGTTTAAGTTCCTTGCTCAGAACATGAGAACATATGAAAGCTGGTGGTTCCTTTTAACATGAGACTTCAATATTCCAAGGTAAGAGGTTTTAGGTTGTAGTTATAGTATTTATAGGACTATTTCTCTCTATGCCATTTGTATTTCATATATGTTCTTATAGGCACTTTAGTATTGCCTGTGTAACAGTATAGCTTCCGTTCCTCTCCTCGCCCCTAACTGGGCTCGAACCAGGAACACATCGACAACAGCCACCCTCAAAGTTGCGTTACCCATGCAGAGCAAGGGGAACAACTACTCCAAGTCTCAGATCGAGTGATGTTTGAAATGCTACTAGTGCGCACCCCGCTAACTAGCTAGCCATTTCACATCGGTTACACCGGCCTAATCTCAGTAAAAAAGTGTTGTTTGAATGAATACTTACGAGCCTGCTGGTGCCTACCATCGCTCAGTCAGACTGCTCTATCAAATCATAGACTTAATTATAACATAATTACACACAGAAATACGAGCCTTTGGTCATTAATATGGTCGAATCCGGAAACTATCATTTCGAAAACAAAACGTTTATTATTATCGCATATCATATCGCAAGAGAAGTGACAATTTCACCTGGTTAATATTGCCTGCTAACCTGGATTTCTTTTAGCTAAATATGCAGGTTTAAAAACATATACTTCTCTGTATTGATTTTAAGAAAGGCATTGATGTTTATGGTTAGGTACACGTTGGAGCAACGACCGCAAATGCGCACCGCATCGATTCTATGCAACGCAGGGCACGCTATAGATAAACTAGTAATATCAACCACCATGTGTAGTTAACTAGTGATTTTTTTAAAGATATGTTTAATGCTGGCTAGCAACTTACCTTGGTTTATTACTGCATTCACGTAACAGGTAGGCTCGTGGAATGCAATGAGAGGCAGGTGGTTAGAGCGTTGGACTAGTTAACTGTAAGGTTGCAAGATTGAATCTCTGAGCTGACAAGGTCGAAATCTGTCGTTCTGCCCCTGAACAAGGCAGTTAACCCACCGTTCCTAGGCCGTCACTAAAAATAAGAACGTGTTCTTAACTGACTTGCCTAGTCAAATAATGGTGTAAAAAAATAATTTAAAATAAAAATACAATTTGATAATCGGCCAAATCGGTCCTTAAATACCGATTTCCAATTGTTATGAAAACTTGAAAAATCGGCCCTAATTAAATCGGCCATTCCAATTAATCTGTGGACCTCTAGTATTGTTATTCTCATTAATATTGTTGTTGTTGTTAATAGTAATCCCATTTCCACTACTATTAGAATTGATGTTGGTCCCACCCTTTTTTGTTATATGTATACTTTGACAATGTAAGTAATTTAACATGCCATGTCAATAAAGTCTACTGAATTGAATTTTGAGAGAGAGAGAGATTTAAGTTAATTAAGGACCACAGAGACTGTTTCTCTACTATATTGTAACATGATAAATCTGTCAAACTCTTGGCCTCTTGGGGCAGCGTGTTCAGTAGAGTTAAATTAAAGGTGACAGCAGCATGAGTAATGTCTATGAAATAAATGTAATAGAGATTCGGAACCTGAACACTTCTAATTCAAATTGAAGTGGGTTACAATAGATATACTGAAAACACACTGGAAACACCCTCTGCTCTGATATGGTCGTCATGATCTATTTTGTGTTGTTATAGGTTCAACTAAACAGTGTCTCTTTCTTTACGTTGTCAAAGAAACAGCACACTATCACCGATTTCACCTTTGCATATTGTTTCAGTAGGCCTATAATGTAAACGTACAAAGTAGCATCTAGGAGGCACAGATGTCTGTTAGTGGGAAACGACCTATGCTTTGTGGTTTGCAGCAGCAGTGAATGAGTTATTGAGAAGATTGTGATTGTGTCCAGCTACTGGCAGCCTCCTCTGCTCTACTCCCTTCTGCCCCGTGCCCCGAGCTCTGAGCCCCCTGTGGGATCCAGCAGAGAGGGACAATACTGTAGCCACATCAAGTCCGTAGCCACATAAAGCATACTGATCCTAATGCAACACAACGCCCAGTCAAAACTACCCCTTCCAGGACACACGCCAGGATCCCAACCACAGCCACAGTGCCCGCCATTTCAGACATTTGGCACTCGCTTTCACAGATCAAAACAATTTCTCGCAGCAGAATCACAGGGAGTCATACAGCAGAGTGGAGGGTCATTTCGAGTAGAAGAAAAAATACACAAAAATAACATTTTCTACCAAAAGGGCCCAGCTGATCTCCATGTGACCGGAGCGTGGGTTTACTAAATGGATTTCACCACATGGGAGGCAAATGGGATTTACATTTTTAGACGTAGAAAACAATATTGCAGCAGTTGGATGCTTATATTCATAATTGTGTGTTCAGTAGCATATTACATAGCAGAAAGCCTTTTAAGACATTTTCATAATTCATTGTGGACTTAAAAAACTATTTCTTCCACAAATAATGGGGATCATTTTTGCCCCCTGCAAGACAACTTTGGACAGCCCCAGTTTGTTTACTGCAAGAAGCTGTAAAATGCATTTGACATTTAGGGAGGAAGTGAGTGATTGAAGAAAAAAAAACTAAACTAAACAGATTTAAAAAAAAAAAAAAAAGTAAGCTCATTCTGATTAATCTCTCTCCAGATATTGCGAACTAAAATACAACCTTACTATCAGCTTGAGAGAGGAAATTCATAGCAGGGATGATATAACAATTCACACTTAACTGAATTCTTGGCAAAGCTCTTGGGAAAACCAATTAGACCCACAGATTTCCAATACATTACAGGCTTTAGCTAAACCAGCGAATAAAAAGCCTACATTAGGATTGATTAGAATCATATGGCCCCATTATCCTGAGCATCCTTTATTAAGACATAGTGAGATGGGAGCAGAGTAATCATAGGGATGGATTATTAAGACAAAACTAGACGATAACAGAGTAATCATACACTCTTAGAATAAAGGGTTTCAAAACGGTTCTGCGGCTGTCCCCATAGGAGAACCCCTTTTGGTTCCAGGTAGAACACTTGACTTCATTGTAGAAGCCTCTGTGGAAAGGGTTTCACAAAAAACCCAGAAGGGTTCAACTGGGACCAAAAAGGGTTCTTCAAAAGGGTTATCCTATGGGGACAGCCGAAGAACCGTTTTAAGTTCTAGATAGCATCTTTGTGTATGATGGCGCTGACGGTATCTCATCCACTGAGCATGGCAGGTATCACTGAGATGTTCACAGACACACTTTAAAGGGACACACTTTAAAGGGACAATCTGCAGTTCAAACAATAACAAAGCAGTCACCAATGTTTTGGTACACTAAAATTCCTAGACAGAGCTATGAATGCAAGAACTGACAATCCATAACAAATTATAGTTTTAACCATGTTTTGAGGATATATAGTACAATAACATTGTTTACAAACAAAGGAGTTATACAAACTTCTATTTTGGGTTCTGAAGGTGTATGACATTTGAACTAAGCTCAAGAGGCATTTTTATAAGTTATATTCTTTAAGAATCAATAGGTATTCAGTATTCGCCAAAAGATTGGACACACCTACTCACTCCAGGGTTTTTCTTTATTAAGACATCAAAACTATGAAATAACACATATGGAATCATCTTAAACAAATCAAAATATATTTTATATTCTTTAAAGTAGCCACCCATTGCCTTGACACCACATATGTTGAGCACTTGTTGGGTGCTTTTCCTTCACTCTGCGGTCCAGCTCATCCCAAAACCATCTCAATTGGGTTGAGGTCTGGTGATTGTGGAGGCCAGGTCATCTGAAGCAGCACCATCACTCTACTTCTTGGTCAAATAGCCCTTAACACAGCCTGGAGGTGTATTTTGGGTCATTGTCCTGTTGAAAAACAAATGACAGTACCACTAAGCGCAAACTAGATGGGACGGCGTATCATTGCAGAATGCTTTTAAAAAATGTCTTTATTTCACATTTAACCAGGTAGGTCAGTTGAGAACAAGTTCAACTGTTCAACAAGTTCAACTGCGACCTAGCCAAGATAAAGCAAAGCAGTGCGACAAAAACACAGAGTTACACATGGGATAAAGAAACGTACAGTCAATAACATGATAGAGAAATATATATACAATGTGTGCAAATGTAGTAAGATATGGGAGGTAAGGCAATTTAGCAATTAAACACTGGAGTGATAGATGTGCATATGAGATACTGGGGTGCAAAAGAGCAAAAATAAATAACAATATGGGGATGAGGTAGTTGGGTGGGCTATTTACAGATGGGCTGTGCACAGGTGCAGTGATCAGACAGCTGATGCTTAAAGTTAGTGAGGGAGATAAGTCTCCAGCTTCAGTGATTTTTGCAATTAGTTCTGGAAGGAAAGGTGGCCAAAGTAGGAGTTGGCGTTGGGGATGACCAGTGAAATATACCTGCTGGAGCGCGTGCTATGGGTGGGTGTTTCTATGGTGACCCGTGAGCTGAGATAAGGAGGGCTTTACCTAGCAAAGACTTATAGATGACCTGGAGCCAGTGGGTTTGGCGATGAATATGAAGCAAGGGCCAGTCAACGAGAGCATACAGGTCGCAGTGGTGGTAGTATATGGGGCTTTGGTGACAAAACAGATGGCACTGTGATAGCAACCTGGATGTAGTCTGAGTAGAGTTTTTGGAGGCTATTTGGTAAATGACATCGCCAAAGTCAAGGATCGGTAGGATAGTCAGTTTTACGAGGATTTGTTTAACAGCATGAGCGAAGGAGGCTTTGTTTGCCGAAATAGGAAGCAGATTATTGATTTCATTTTGGATTGGAGATGCTTAATGTGAGTCTGGAAGGAGAGTTTACGGTCTAACCAGAGGTCTGTTAACAGTGTCCAAAGAAAGGCCAGAAGTATACAGAATGGTGTTGTCTGAGTAGAGGTGGATCAGAGAATCACCAGCAGCAAGAGCGACATCATTGATATATACAGAGAAGAGAGTCGACCCGAGAATGAAGCCCTGTGGCCCCCCCATAGAGACTGCCAGAGGTCCGGACAACAGGCCCTCCGATTTGACACACTGAACTCTGTCAGAGAAGTAGTTGGTGAACCAGGCGAGGCAGTCATTTGAGAAACCAAGGCTGTTGAGTATGCCGATAAGAATGCGGTGATTGACAGAGTTGAAAGCCTTGGCCAGGTCGATGAAGACGGCTGCACAGTACTGTCTTTTATCGATTGCGGTTATGAAATCGTTTAGGACCTTGACCGTGGCTGAGGTGCACCCATGACCAGCTCAGAAACCAGATTGCATAGTGGAGAAGGTACGGTGGGATTCGAAATGGTTGGTGATCTGTTTGTTAACTTGGCTTTCGAAGATTTTAGAAAGGCAGGGCAGGACTGGGCCAGTTTCATCATAGCGCTTGATGGTTTTTGCGACTACACTTGAAGATTTCTTGACGTTCCGCATTGACTGACCTTCATGACTTAATGTAATGATAGACTGTCGTTTCTCTTTGCTTATTTGGGCTGTTCTTGCCATAATATGGACTTTACCAAATAGTGTTATCTTCTGTATACCAACTCTACCTCGTCCCAACACAACTGATGGGCTCAAATGCATTAAGAAGGAAAGAAATTCCACAAATTAACAAGGCACACCTGTTAATGGAAATGTATTCCAGGTGACCACCTCATGAAGCTGGTTGAGAGAATGCCTAGAGTGTGCAAAGTTGTCATCAAGGCAAAGGGTGGCTACTTCGAAGAATCTCAAATGTAAAATATATTTTGATTTGTTTAACACTTTTTGGTTACTAAATTACATGATTCCATATGAGTTATTTAATAGTTTTGAGGTCTTCACTATTATTCTACAATGTAGAAACCAGTAAAAATGAAGAAAAACCCTGTAATGGGTGTGTCCAAACCTTTGACTGGTACTATATATATATCATTAATTAAAAAGTCTAAACATAGATGTACCAATTGCAGATTTCCCATTTAACACACATACAACCCACTCAGGTTGAACATGTAATTATGTGGTTTAATGTCTTGTATGGGGACGTGCTTATCTAGAAAACAGACATGGACAAAACAAGAACACACACCACACATACACTGAATGAGAAGAAACATCTACATGTCAAACTGTGTGATTAATGGCTATTGATGAAGCCTGGAGCGAAGGGGGAGAGAGAGGGAAGGGAAGGAGAGAAGAGGGGACATATCTCTCACAGGCTTATCCAAACACCTAATCTATGTTGAAGATTAAACATTGTTATAGGGGTGGGGGTGGACTGTGCAGAGAGCAATGGAGTGTTTGTGCTGTACTGCACAACATCTTGTACAATCAACTCCCAAGATGGTCATCAGATCAGAACAGAGCAGAAAGGATTGCATTAGCTTTAACAACCTCCACACACCACGTTCCATAAACACTGTCAAAACAGTCACACTTTGCAACAACCATGTCAGAGTGTGGTTAAGTGACATGGTTACCCAGGGGCCTCTAACTAACTAGCACGTGTATCCAGCATACGATGGCTGTCTGGGGGAGTGTGGCGTGCCGTGCCAAGTGTGCGAGGAGAGATATGGGGAGTGGGAGTGTAGTATACTGTATGCATGTGTGTGTGTGTGTATGCGTGTGTGTGCGCAGGCGTGCCAGGAGAGACAGTGTGAGTGGGAGTAGTGTTGACAGCAGAGTGAGTTCTCCGGGTGTAGGAGGGTGTTGATAACCTCTGGGTCATCCCATACACACACACACCACACACACAGCAGCCAACAAACACACACATAGAAAGGACACCAAGTCTAATGCAATCATGTTGGATCTGTGTCCAACAAGTGAGTAATGTTTAATAAATCAGCCAAGAATTTGCTCTGTTGACAGGTATAGAACCCGATCTCGATCTTGTTCCAAAATTGTTCACAGGTTACATATCCTTTCTTTGATTGAATTGTAATAACGTCACACAGAGATAAATGTTCTGGTACATGCAAGAGCTTTTTATAAGCCTGCAAAGTGGCCAGCAAAATTTGATTCACTTGACAGCTTGGCTTGTTTACTTTGTTAAAAGGCTTTCTGACAGTAAAAGCCTTTCTATCTTGACAGACATTCATCTCCATGCTAACAAATGGTCTTACATGGGTGGCCAGCTCCCTTCACCTCATAAAGTCTGTCGGGCAATCCATCACACACACACACACACACACACACACACACACACACACACACACACAGAGAGAACAATTAAGAGAGATAAATATGAAAGCCCTCCACCCCAATAGACGCCCCTGGCCTGGATCTGCAGTTGATGGACGATTATTACATTTTTTTCACTGTTCTGTGGAGTGACAGATTAATGCATTAGCCACCAGAGCTGGCGGAAGTGGACACTGCCTTAGACACTCGAGGGGACATGAATCCTAACCTTTATATACCCACATTGACAGAATTAAAAAAGACTCACAGCTTTTTTTAAACAGAAAGACAGCCTCTATTGAATAAGAAGTAGTGTCTCTGTCTCGCCGCAAATATACTAGGTATACACAAGAGGGCTTGGCAGCCAAAAAGGCAGCTTGGAAAGCCCACCAAATTTGTTCTCAGTAATTGCAGAATTAGACAGACAGTTGAGGGAAAGGAAACTCAAACTCTCTCTCTCGAGCGTATTCCAGATCCGTTCATCTCATGCAATCTGATGGAATCCCTGTAGTTTGTACACTAAAACAACATGAATGGACAGCCCGATAGACAGACATCATCATTCTGCCACCACAATCTTCCTTCACCTAATCCAGTAGTGTTTTGGGTAACTTGTTGAGTTGGCTAATATCAGATTTGCTGGGCATCAGGGTTATGATGGAAACAGAGTTTAAGAGTCATGCAATTTGTTGATCCTGATGATCAGTCCTATCTAGTCTAGGAGGTCTACTCTGCGATGGCTGTTGTGTGAGTGTGACCCCAGATATCCTTCAGAAAGACAGGGCCTGGTAGGGCCCCATTGCAAAACAGAGTGCAAAGCTTTTGAATTAATATCTAATGGGAGATTATAGACAACTCTTTATTTCAGTATTCAAATCACCAGTTTAATTAGAATGAGAGAGATTATGTTTTCTCTCAGTTCTGCGTAGGCTTCTATCGTCAGTATGTTAATGCCTTTTGTTGATGTTCAAATCCCAAACCATAACAAACCACTGGCAGTTGACCTTGGGGTCGGTCCGATAACCTTGGAAACCAAAACTATTTATTTGCAGTAAATGTTTTTTGGAGCCTTATGTTACAGTTTGGCTTCTGGGGGCAGAACTTTAATTACATTACATTTCCATCCGAAATAGAAAACAAATGTGAGAAATGCTTTTTCTCATTCGTACGTGAATTGAGCATGGTGTTGATTGCTCCCCTCAGGGGCTAACTAGTTAATGAGGTATGAATGACACATTGTGTTGAAGGCACCTGTCTGTCATTACAGACGCAAACAAGTGAAATAGTTACCCTGCAGACAATATAACTGTTAGATAGCAGGGTGTTGTTTATGCTAATTCTACTGTATTTCACAGATTATGTATATACAGTGGGGCAAAAAAGTATTTAGTCAGCCACCAATTGTGCAAGTTCTCCCACTTAAAAAGATGAGAGAGGCCTGTAATTTTCATCATAGGTACACTTCAACTATGACAAAATGAGAAAAAAAATCCAGAAAATCACATTTCAGGATTTTTTATGAAATTATTTGCCAATTAATAAGTATTTGGTCAATAACAAAAGTTTCTCAATACTTTGTTATATACCCTTTGTTGGCAATGACAGAGGTCAAATGTTTTCTGTAAGTCTTCACAAGGTTTTCACACACTGTTGCTGGTATTTTGGCCCATTCCTCCATGCAGATCTCCTCTCGAGCAGTGATATTTTGGGGCTGTTGCTGGGCAACACAGACTTTCAACTCCCTCCAAAGATTTTCTATGGGGTTGAGATCTGGAGACAGGCTAGGCCACTCCAGGACCTTGAAATGAGTCTTACGAAGCCACTCCTTCATTGCCCGGGCAGTGTGTTTGGAATCATTGTCATGCTGAAAGACCCAGCCACGTTTCATCTTCAATGCCCTTGCTGATGGTAGGCTTTGTTACTTTGGTCCCAGCTCTCTGCAGGTGATTCACTAGGTCCCCCCGTGTGGTTCTGGGATTTTTGCTCACCATTCTTGTGAACATTTTGATCCCACGGGGTGAGATCTTGCGTGGAGCCCCAGATCGAGGGAGATTATCAGTGGTCTTGTATGTCTTCCATTTCCTAATAATTGCTCCCACAGTTGATTTCTTCAAACCAAGCTGCTTACCTATTGCAGATTCAGTCTTCCCAGCCTGGTGCAGGTCTACAATTTTATTTCTGGTGTCCTTTGACAGCTCTTTGGTCTTGGCCATAGTGGAGTTTGGAGTGTGACTGTTTGAGGTTGTGGACAGGTGTCTTTTACACGGATAAAAATCTTTAAAAATTACAGGCCTCTCTCATCTTTTTAAGTGGGAGAACTTTCACAATTGGTGGCTGACTAAATACTTTTTTGCCCCACTGTATCATTGAGTGAATGGTCATTTTCAGCACATACTAAGTACTACTAACATGGTAGGACTGAGAAAGCATCCTGTTTGGCAGATTCAATGAACAGTGGTGTATCAGGTAAGCCACAGCATCTGTTGCATGAAATAACAATGATCCAAATGTCCCAGACAAACAATGCTAATAGACAGCATGGACCGTGCCCAACTCAGGTAAAAGGCCAAGTGGGTGTGTCACAGCCTGAAGTATTCAGATGCTACCTGCCAGATGATCTTCCATTCCTCTCTCTCTACTCTCGCTCTCTCTCTCGTGTGTGAGTGATACTATGCCTCAGTGAAGCACATCCCTCCTCCAGAGTGAGCAGTGATAATGGAGGCCGGGGCCACTCCAGAGAGGGCTGGGGCGAGGCTGGGCTGTGCTGGACACACATACACTACGCTAGGGTATGGATGGACACACTCAGAACCAGGGGGGTAATCGGCATGTCAAGCAGCCAGCCAGGCAGAAATTTTAAAGGAGGTGTCTTTTCCGAAAACATCCAGGACAGCTAGAAATTTGGCAAAGGGGTCTGGTGAGGAGCATTACACCTGTTTCTTTGAAAAGGTGGGAGAGGGTGCGTGTTTGAGGACAAGAGTGAGGCTCACAGAGCAGGTACCACTATGACTCATTTTCTGTGACAAAGAGAGACAACGAGAGAGAAAGAGAGAGAGAGAATTCCGCTCCCTTTAACTCAACTGAAGTGCCAATAAAGTCCAACTCTTTCCCCTCCATCCATTATTTTCCTCCTTCCCCAGGCTCTGAGTGAGATAGCCAATCAGAAGTGACCATGAAGCCCCAGCAGCATCCCCACTAGCAGCCTGCTAACAACAGTCTGAGGAGAACTGAAGTGTTGGAGGACCATTCAACACAATGACTGATGGATCCATCACAGGACCAGTCAAATCACACACTGGGGGCTCAAACTTTCACACCTCCCTTTTCTATCCGTTATCACGGCACAGAGAATTTTTACCATCTCTCTCTTCCTCTTGCTCTCTCTTGCACTCTTTCACTCTCTCTCTTTCTCAAGATCTCAAGAGGCCCTTCGGACAGTGACACGGCTTAAACGACAGCGTCATTATCCAGACAAGAACAGATAGCGAGACAATCCTGCCGGAGAAGACTAAACAATCCACTGTCTATTACAGCAGCTTCGGGTTGAGAGATGAGGAGAGGAGGGGAAAGAGGAGAGAAAGAGAGGAAGGGAAAGAGGAGAGAAGAGGAGGTAGGCAGAGATGGAGGCGAGGGAGAAAAGAGTAGAGGAAAGAGACGAGAAGAAGATGGCTCTGCAACTTGTTTCACTGAGTTCACGAAGCAGGTGAACCCGGCTTTAAGAGCGACAATTCTGAGAGGAAAATGTGCAATTTTCAACTAAAATGCCTCTTCTTCCTCTTCCCTATTCACACACAACCCCAGTGGAATCATCATGACAGCAGGCTGAAAATACAGACAACTCTGCCCCCCTCCCCACACCTCCAAATCAATGGCTAAGTTGCTCTGAATTGTACAGCATGCTTGGTGGGGTTCACTGTTCAAGTCAACTGTTCTCTGGTATGGACCCATAGCAGTAAAATGCATCTAGGTGCCTGGCATTATCATGGTTACCTCCTTGTTATAGGTGCTATTTTCTCTGTGGGTGGTGGAATGGTCAGGATGGATGACAGGGTAAAGCTGTACTAGTGGGCTGATTCAATCCTTTCTGAGTTTGAGGATGGTGTACTGCGTGTTCAGACAAACTAGGTCTGTGTCTGAAATGGCAACCTATTCCCTATTTAGTGCAATACTTTTGACCAGACACTAGGATGGTCAGGGCCTCAACAGGACAGCCTATTCCCAGATCTCTTTGCAGGTTGACGACGTGTGTTGGGATGAGTCTTGTCCTGGAGGCAGAACTGTGCTATTTCCACTAGATGTGCCAGCTGTAAAGTCACAATTGGCTACATTGTAAAAATTGAAAACAAACATTAGCTTTTTGGTCTTAATTTAAGGTTAGGGTTAGGAATTAGTGAAAACAGTTGGCTACGGTTATGGTTTGGTTTAAAATCAGAAATTATGACTTTGTGGCTGTGCCAGCTAGTGACCACTCTGCAGAGCTGCCTCCAGAACAAGATTAATGATAAAAGCAATAACCTACGATCTGTTTGTGCTGTATAGCCAACTCATATGGTCGTGGAATGACAATGACCATAGAAGTTAGCAAGACAGCACAATCTGATCTGATACCAGGCTATCACTGGGAGGCTCAGAGGAGAGATTAGGCTACTTGGCGTCTCCAGGGTGGAGGAATGGAGGTTCCGTGCCTCAGATCTCTGGATGGAATGTGAGAGGAGATGATTCTGAGGTGATACTCTGGCACCACCTCTTACCGTGCTAGATTATCTCTCCTACGGGCCTCATTTGATGGATAGATGTGATACTGGCCACTGGGACAGAGGTGACAAAGAGGATGATAATGACAGAGAGCCTTTTACAGTTTCTCTCTCCAACACCTTGAGAATGATAATGATCACGATCACGTTTGTCAACAACAACTGGGACAAACTCAGTGACCTGTCCAGTCCTTCAACAGCAATAGCGCACGGTGACTGTTAGCTTTACTCTAAGTTATACAGTCAGGGGACTTTTTTCGGCATGAGATCCGTTTTGGCGTTTAAGCCTTTTCAAAGAAGAGGGGCCTCCACGGTATGGCGGTTAACACACTGCCACCAGAAACATCTTAAGAGGATGGGGAAGGGGCCCCTAAATGAGGATGGAACACCATGCTCCAGTGAAGTGCACCAGCTTCAGAGGCTAGAAAGGCCAAGAAGATGCCCCTGATCCTGATCCCTTCTCCCTGCTCACACACACACACACACACACATAACCCCAGTCAGATTAAAAGGGCCCCCATCCCGTGTGCAACCCACCCCACCCCTCCACAAGGTGACTTGGCTCAGTGACCACTCCACCACCCTGCGATAAAACGCTCATCAATCACTGGGACTAATCTCAGGTTCAGCCTGACACCTTCATTGTTCCGGCATTTCTATAGCTGCTCCCCCCACATAAAGGGTTATACTGCCACCTATGCAAAGCAAATGGGCCGTCTGCTCTCCATCTGTGAGAGTCATCCTAAAGTGGGTGAAGCATGCCTTTGATGTGCAGTAGGCAGCACTGACATCAGTCTAAGGATTATCTGGTAGCTGTAAGCACACTAAAGGTAGGTAGGTATGAATGGAGCTGAGTGAAAGGATATTTTTGATTCAGGTAACTTACCATTAGAGATCCTGAATAGGTCTTGAGAATGGCCTTGTGCTGAAACGGTGACATTGAATAGTCTTAACGATATCCCCTGCTCTTTTCTACTGATTCATTCAAATCTGAATCTGTAAATGGAAAATGGAATCATTTGAAAAAAAATAGTCCTCCTTGGCTTCCAGCCCTCTACCTGGACCCCGGTGAACCTCATGATCACATTAATAAACTGGCCCCTGAAAGAAGACCATTTCAGGTGATAATGCTGCACTGCAATAAAAAGCAGGCTATAGAGAGGTTTAGAGAGGTTTGGGCATATTTCCAATAATAAGTAAAACCTCTAGTTCTCACTTCACTATTTATTTCCGTCTTTCTTTCCACACACTGAACATAATTTATTTGACCAATCTATTCATGGCCCTTGGAAAGGTTAACAAAAACACCTTCTCCTGAAATAAACAGCCATTTGAGTGTTATCCTCCCTCCTTCACTCTGCATGTCTAGTTCTCACTATGGAGAACACCTTGTTTCTTAACCCGCTGCATAGATGAACAGAGAAGATAAAGGGGTATCCCTGTACACAATGTTCTCTCTGTCTCTGTTATGTGTGTATGTGCATTTGAGTGTGTGTAAACCAACCAACATCTGGAATTATTGAAGCTGGCTGCCAGAAAGATTGCAATGAAAAGTGTTATCTCCTTGTCTACTGGTATGTTTGTCAAACGGTGCTGGCTTCAACATAAAGCATCTCTGTATAGCAGGGTTCTCCAACAGGTGGATCACAAGCTATCAGTAGCTCGCAGCCCATTTATGAGTAGCTCGCCAATCAATTCCCGAAAGTATGTGCATTTTTTCATATGTTCCATTGCAAACTGTCGTAAACATAAAGCGCCTGGCTACTATCCAATCAAAGCCACATTGACATTATCCCACCCCTGGCTACCTACTATTGGTTTAAACAGCCAATTAATTTCCAGTAATATTGCCCTTGTCTGTTGTCGATGCTAATGATAGCCGTTTTGTGGGTAGACAGAAATACTTTCCCCAAAAACCTTCGCAATTAAATGTTAACTGTTAAATACAAAATAGGCTTACCTGACAGAACTATATCATGATTATTTGTATCAATTGTGTTGCCATTGTTTTGCAAACTGTCATAACATGTGCTGCAGCAGTAGGCCTAACAGCAGAAACATCGCTAGATTGACACATTTCCTCTCTTGCTAAATATGCAATTAAAGGGGAATTACACCAAAAATAATCTGGATTACTTCGTTTTTTTTCCAGGCCTCAAAAACGGTCTTCTGACGTGATTTAAGCATTGACATGGAACACCCACATCGTTGTGTCTTTATGAGTAATTTTAATATTAAGAGTAAAAAACTGAAAAAAATCCCAAACCAGGAAAAAACAAACAGAATTTGGGAAAATAGAAAAGATAATTCCATGGGGCTGTCATGCCAAAATATTGTTTATTAACCACTATCTTACTAGGCACAGTATATTGACGTAAAACACATATCTTGTACACCAAAGTGTTTCAGGGTAGAGGAGAAGAGAATAATGTGCCTATTTGAAAGCTATTAAAAAAAATGTCGCTCTCGATATGTTTAATCTTTTTTAAGTAGCTCTCCTGCCAGAAAAGGTTGGAGACCCCTGCTGTATAGCGTGATATGAGAGATGGCTATAGCGCTAGTCTGTTCAGTCATTCTCTTCACTGATTTAATCATAATGGGTGTACAGTTTCACACGGATCCCTTTGGCAAAACATTCTTAGGTCAAACAATTTCATCCAAACTTTGGTTCAAGAAGAGCCTTTAGGTCATGAAACTGCATTATAGAGGTGAAAGGATTGAGAGTGTTATAAATGGGGGATCTAAGACCAATGTTATGTCGAGTAAGAAAATGGGTTTAAGTCTACTGTAAATAATCAAGTTTGCATACATTCGTTAGAGGAAGGGCCTCGTGAATGGCTCTGTCCAATCAGGAGGGTGTTTACAGTGTACAGTATATTAAGACTTACCTTGGAAGGTGACCACAGGGTGTTCTCTCCGGGTACACTCCGGCCGGGATAGGTACTGGGGGCGGGCGTGGGGGGCGGGCGGGGAGGGCAGCATGGGTTTCTGGGACAGTGCGATGGGGAGGGGCATCAGAAGCAGGGGGAGGAGCAACAGGCCAGGCACAGACAGGGGGGCAGCGTTCCGTGGCAACGCTGCTGTCATGGTGATGGGGGCGGAGCCTTTCCTCTAACTGCCAAGGTGGGCCTCTGGGATACAACTGTGAGAAAAGAAGGGAAGAAAGAGAGAGAGTTCGAAAAAGAAGATGTGTTGCAAAGAGTCTGTGGTTGCATGATAACACTTCTGGTTCCTGACACATAAGTACAATCCCGGAGACTGGTGTTTCTTCTGAAACTCGTCAGTCTACTCTTGTTCTGAGTAATGAAGGCTTTTCCATGTGATAAATTACCAAGGAACTGAAGATCTCGTACAACGCTGTGTACTACTCCCTTCACAGAACAGCGCAAACTGGCCCTAACCAGAATAGAAAGAGGAGTGGGAGGCCCCGGTGCACAACTGAGCAAGAAGACAAGTACATTAGAGTGTCTAGTTTGAGAAACAGACGCCTCACAAGTCCTCAACTGGCAGCTTCATTAAATAGTACCCACAAAACACCAGTCTCAATGTCAACTGTGACTCCGGTATGTTGGCCTTCTAGGCAGAGTTCCTCTGTCCAGTGTCTGTGTTCTTTTGCCCATCTTAATCTTTTCTTTTTATTGGCCAGTCTGAGATAAGGCTTTTTCTTTGAAACTCCGCAACTTTTCTTTGCAGCTTGTATTAGCTAACACAACGTGTCATTGGAACACAGGAGTGATGGTTGCTGATAATGGGCCTCTGTACGCCTATGTTGATATTCCTAAAAAATCTTCAGTTTCCAACTACAATAGTCATTTACAACATTAACAGTGTCTACACTGTATTTCTGATCAATTTGATGTTATTTTAATGGACAAAAAATGTGCTTTTCTTTCAAAAACAAGGACATTACTAAGTGACCCCAAACTTTTGAATAGTGGTGTATAAGAATATGAAACAAGGTGAAAAACAAAGAGACAGGTGAGAGAGTGAGGAGAGAAAATTGCAAACAGAGACACTTAAACACCGAGGAGCCATGTCTGTGAAGTACCTAACCCCTGACCTCACCATAATCGTTCAAAATACGCAATTAAACCTCAGAAGTTAATTTAACGGCTGATTAAAATCAGAAAATTGAATGAAAGGGTCGTGGATTGTTCAATGGGGTGCAAGTTACCATAAGTTAATGTACCAGAACACTGTGAGCTTCAAATCTATAGCTCATAGAAATGAGCTTAACACAAGAAAAACACTCTGTTCAGCTATTCTCTAGAGAGATCCCTATACTGAAAACAATGTTTTAAACAAACTGTTTTGAGTAGATAAAGCACATGAAGAGCTGAAATATCTTAGTCATCATTTCATCCCAACACCTCTCACAGTACTTAAGTTGCCTAGGTATTGCTGCAATCTCAGTTCACATGAGCTCTCATTCTTAAAACGTAATTTATTTCAGATAAAAGCATTAATGTTTTGACCTACTGGCCGAATGTTTTAACTTGAAGAGTGATAGTTGCGCCTTTTTGCCTTCACGTAAACTTTACATTTGGCTGCACTTCGCTGGCTCCAGGTCGGGTTAAGTTAGTCTTTTCCTTCAGCCACACAGTAAAAAACTAAAAAGTCGATTCAACGTACAATTGTAAGGTAACCCGCTGCAATAGGATTGTGAATTTGCTGAACAACATTTTCAGACATAAACATTTTGTTGTGAGTTTGCTCAACAACATTATTGTACGTCGAATCAAGATATTTTTTTTCAGTGCATTTCAGTTCAGCCACTCCAGAATAAACTGTGTTAAGCAGCTTTGAACAGCACTATACAATTCTCCACTTCCTCCTCCTTAGTAAATGTAATTTCCTGCAGACATAATATACAAGGGGATACAGCCTGGCTGAAACCTGTAGTCCATCATCACCCACCCTTGAGCCTTCTTACAATGTTACCATTGTGGCACATAATACCAGTAAAGTAGATTAATAACTTACTTCCTGCTCTCACATTCACAGGGTTAGGTCTCCTTGTAATAGTATTCCTTTAAATGGACCGATCAATAACACATTACTAGGTTGGTTGAGTTTAAAATCAACCTTATTGCCCACAATCCATTAACCCACTCCCTCTCACTACAGCTGGTAACTAATTAGGCAAATGCACATGAGCTGCTGGGGTGTTTGTCATTACAATACAGTAACAGTCAACACAACAGGCTCACGGTAGATGCCAAGGAACACAGAAGTGCCACTAGACATACATCGAAAAGCCCTAAGCATACAGCATTCCGTGCATTTTCACAGAAAACAGTTTCAAGAAGGGATGGGTTACTTGGTGCAATATTCCTCATGTCAACCCTAGCTAGAACATCATTTGCGATGAAAAGTATGCAGTGAATCTGCGAGAAAGGAAAACACTACTGTTAGATACACTGCTATGTAAAGTATATTCAAACTTAAAGGTAGTCCCTACACTAAAATAGAACTGGTGTTAATTAAAATAGTGCTTGGCTGGTGTAGAGAGAGAAGACCAGGAGGGCCAGCAGCAGCTCTACCACCCATAGAGCAGTGCTGGTCTTGGCACAGACACAGTCAACTAGACCCATGGGTAAACGCTAACAGCAGGTGGAGGTGTGAGTGGGTAGACTAGGCTCCACTGGCACTTTGGGTGGACAGATGTGGTTTCATCAGTCTACATACACACATCATCAAATCACACACAAGTACGCACACACTCACACACACGTCTAACTCACAAAACTGGAGAATTAAAGCCTTGAACAGCTGGTCACAGTCCCCTCTGAGTCACAGCAAGCGGGCAGACCTGGCACCAAGCGTGTGTGTGCCTGGGTGAGTGTGTCCACCACTGCTCCTTTAGCAAGGACAATCAAAGAGGCCCACTACACTCTAAGAAAAAAAGGTTCCAGAAGGGTTCTTCGGCTGTCCCCATAGGGAAACGAACCCTTTTGGGTTCCATGTAGAACCCTCTGTGAAAAAACAATTATACCTGGAACCAAATAGGTTCTACCTGGAACCAAACATTGTTCTTCCAAGGGTTCTCTTATTGGGACAGCCCAAAAAAACTTTTAGGTTCTAGATAACACCTTTTGTCTAAGAGTGTAGGACAGACCCTCTCTGTTGTTCTCCTGCTTGAACGCTACTTGCCAAATTGAAACCAAGGCAGTTGATTCTCTGTGACACAGGTACTTCTGTCAGTTCTGTCAGCTGTCTATCCAACACTTTTACATCCCACTTGTGAATCCAAGCCTTCGCCACCACAGCTACACTTGTCTTTGACACACACACACACACACACACACACACACACACACACACACTCATACTCACACACACACAAACACATAACAGACTGCCTGGCTGGGAGAAGGAGTCAGTCAGTAAATTATCCATGGACTGTGGACAGTGTGCTCATGGCTTAGAGGGGAACTTCCAGGGGTTTTGACTAATGAATGCCCAGACACGTCCCCTGTCAATAGCCCTCTGACAATCGAGCAGAGTGACTACTGTTGGAAGCAGGAGGTACAATCCCTGAGATACCCACATATGCACACACACACGCACGCATGCACACACACACACACACACACACACACACAGGAGGTGGGAGGTCCAGTCATTGAGATTGCTCTGATTTCATATTGTCTCTCAGCTCACTCACTGACATTGGATGCCATCCTGTAGCTATGGTAACAGTGAATATATTGAACAAGGTCTGAAGTAGATGGGGCCAGGTAGAGTAGAGTGTTTGCACTGAGCCCACAGCATGTGTCAAGACACATCAGAGAAAACGTTCTGAAGAGAGAAAGAGCAGCTCAGAGATTGATGATGTATTGTAGGCCATGAAAATACCCTCATAGGAAAAGCATCAAAAGCGAGGGAGGTACATCTTCTAGACCAAAATGCTAAATATGTTTTCCCTACCCACTAAGTGATACCCACATACTGCGTATCTAAAAGCAAGGTGAGAGAGAGTAAAGTCTGATTAATGCCATGAAATGTAAATAGTTGCGTAGCTTGTAGCTTGGATGGTGCAATAGCAGGCAAAGTGCCCTGGAGACAGAATAATAGCCTATGAGTAGAGACACTTTATAGCTTGTCTTCTTTCCCTTGTTCATATTCTCTTTCTCTGCTGTGTGGGGGTTGGGGTGGGGTGCATCTTTGGGGTGGGGTGCACCCCCCCAGTCTTTCAGACCTTTTAAACGCAACAGCCTCACTCAAAATGTTGCCTTTTCACTCAAACAAAAGCAACGAACAGGAAGGGAGAGGCGGAGCAGACGAATGGAGGCCATAAAAATTCCTTCAAAACACTCTTGTCTTTTAATAATATCAGAGGGCTTTTATCCCATTCCACAAGGCCGCTGGGCCAGCAGGTGTGTCAGACAGTTTCTCTCTCCCTACCAGCCATAAAGGTTTAGGATGAATCACTGGCTCTCCTCTCCGGCTCCACTCTTCGCCATACCGGAGACGGATGATTTAGGGCCCTGAGCGCCCATGCCTGCACCTTCCCTCATCCGGATGGTGATGGGTCTACTCTCTACCCTGTTGCCCAGGGGACTGCTTCTAATTACAACTCAATAGAAAGTCCTTCAACCAAATCTCATCTGAATCAATTAGGACACTGATTAAATTGCTTCCAGCCCATTGAGAAGACAATGCCTGTGTCCCAAATGGCACCCTATTTCCTATGCAGTGCACTACTTTTGACGAAAAATAGGGAATAGGGTGCCATTTGGGATGCATCCGATCACTGGTGCTGTTCATAAAAAACAAGGTAGGCTACCTACCCCATATCAGAGAAATAAAGTGTTTCACTGCGAATGAACGGATGTAGCTATTGATGTTTACGCTTCAAGAAAATAACAAGAAAAAAACTAATCAAAATTAAATTGGTAATTTCCTTTGGGAAAGTCTCCATGGAGGACTGGTTCCACTCCAATGGGTTCTTTGATGCATTTGATCTTAAGCTATGTTGAGTGGATGTGATTGTTAAGCATCTTATATCAGGATGTACAGTATTATTGAGGCCCCATGAGCAGTAAGTGTATGAAAAATGTGCTGTTCTCACTAAGCCTTCTGTTGCGCACACATGTACACACACACACACACACACACACACACACACAAAAACATACACGCACACACAACCACAAGCTCACGCAAACACGCTAACCTCGACATTAGCTTTAGTACCAGTGGAAACCAACACCACTTCATCAGATCAGAAGATGCTCCCAGGTATCTGATTTGTGGCAGAAGAAATACAGCACTTGTTTCTCAATTAAACCTACATCATATCACGTTTCTCAATTAAACCTACATCATATCACGTTTCTCAATTAAACCTACATCATATCACGTTTCTCAATTAAACCTACATCATATCACGTTTCTCAATTAAACCTATATAATATCACGTTTCTCAATTAAACCTATATAATATCCACGTTTCTCAATTAAACCTATATAATATCCACGTTTCTCAATTAAACCTATATAATATCCACGTTTCTCAATTAAACCTATATAATATCACATTTCTCAATTAAACCTACATCATATCACGTTTCTCAATTAAACCTACATCATATCACGTTTCTCAATTAAACCTACATCATATCACGTTTCTCAATTAAACCTATATAATATCCACGTTTCTCAATTAAACCTACATCATATCACGTTTCTCAATTAAACCTATATCATATCACGTTTCTCAATTAAACCTACATCATATCACGTTTCTCAATTAAACCTATATAATATCACGTTTCTCAATTAAACCTATATAATATCACGTTTCTCAATTAAACCTACATCATATCCACATTTCTCAATTAAACCTACATCATATCACGTTTCTCAATTAAACCTACATCATATCACGTTTCTCAATTAAACCTACATCATATCACGTTTCTCAATTAAACCTACATCATATCCACATTTCTCAATTAAACCTACATAATATCCACGTTTCTCAATTAAACCTATATAATATCCACGTTTCTCAATTAAACCTATATAATATCCACATTTCTCAATTCAACCTATATAATATCACGTTTCTCAATTCAACCTACATAATATCCACGTTTCTCAATTCAACCTATATAATATCACGTTTCTCAATTAAACCTACACTACCGTTCAAAAGTTTGGGGTCACTTAGAAATGTCCTTATTTTTTAAAGAAAAGCACATTTTTTGTCCATTAAAATAACATCAAATTGATCAGAAATACAGTGTAGACATTGTTAGTGTTGTAAATGACTATTGTAACTGGAAATGGCAGATATTTTAGGAATATCGACATAGGCATACAGAGGCACATTATCAGCAACCATCACTCCTGTGTTCCAATGACATGTTGTGTTAGCTAATCCAAGTATATCATTTTAAAATGATTGATCATCATTAGAAAACATTTTTGCAATTATGTTATCACAGCTGAAAACTGTTGTTCTAATTAAAGAAGCAATAAAACTGGCCTTCTTTAGACAAATTAAATAGTACCGGCAAAACACCAGTTTCATCGTCAACAGTGAAGAGGCGACTCTGGAATGCTGGCCTTCTTGGCAGAGTTCCTCTGTCCTACGTCTGTGTTCTTTAGCCCATCTTAATCTTTTCTTGTTATTGGCCAGTCTGAGATATGGCTTTTTCTTTGCAACTCTGCCAAGAAGGCCAGCATACCGGTGTCGCCTCTTCACTGTTGACGTTGAGACTGGTGTTGTTTTTTTCTTTGTATTATCTATTACCAAATCTAATGTGTTAGATTCTCCTACATTCCTTTCACATTTCCACAAACTTCAAAGTATTTATTTTCAAATAGTACCAAGGAAATGCATATCCTTGCTTCAGGGCCTGAGCTACAGGCAGTTAGATTTGGGTATGAAAAATTGAATTGAAAAAAAGGGCCAATGCTTCTGCTTTTCTTTCATGTGCTTTTCTTTCAAAAGCAAGGACATTTCTAAGTGGCCCTAAACTGTTGAACGGTTGTGTACCTAATTTCCACATTTCTCAAATAAATCTACATAATATCCACGTTTCTCAATTAAAACCATTTGATTACCCACATAATCAAATGTTTTTTTAGGAAATAAAATTAGGTGCTGCACACTTAATTTCCCACTTGTCATGTTTATTGTTCCCTTAGGGAAATAACTAAGGTAAGCAAACACACACAGCAAGAGTGCAAAGCATACCAACCTACTGTATAGCCCCAAGAGAAATCTAGGAAGTAAGAAGACATATCTACAGCCTACTAACTATTACCACACTATAGCATCTGAAAACATTCACCAATTATAAGTTCAACTCACACTGTCTTTTACCACCTAAACTCATAAATAACTAGTAGGCATGAGGCACCACACTCCCCCTCCACACACACAAACAAACATACTGCTACCATATTCTCATCCCTATTCAGCCTCCCCCTGTCTCCTCCCTCCTCCCCCCTTCTCCCCAAGGGGTTTGGTCGCGTCGGCAGTTACATTGACCATGTCTAATTCTACTCAATAGCTGAACCTCACCAATCTTTTTAATGCCTGCTCTGAGATGGCCTATAGGGGTCTTGGCAATGGGCGATGGGAGGGGGACAATGAGGCCCGTTAAGAGCCAAAGAGGAGGGGAGCAGGAGGGGGGTAATATGTAGGCTACACACTTGGGGAAGACCATAGGAATGTGGGACAAGTTGAGGAAGGGCTGATAGAAAAGGACCTTTTTGGTAAAAGGGTGATGGGAGGGTAGTAGAAATGTCTTATTGAGTCGCCGTGCTCACGCTTGAGTAGGTCCGTTAAAACAGAAGAAATGGCTTTCCCAAGGAATGTGCTTGAATGACATCTGACCTCGGAGTCTCGGACACAGAAAAGAGCATTGGGACTGAACATAGGAATAAACATTCTATTTTTAATTCTATGGGAGTGACGGCATTGACAGGACGTGACGGGGTTGAATCAAATAATATGGAATGTCATTTATTTGACTGTGATCTATCCAGGCACAAAGCCCCAGACAACAAAATAATATGATTGTGTGTCTGTCTGCACATTGCATTCTCCAGAGTGGAAACAGTCCACAGAGTACAAAGTGCATATCTTCGTCTTTGTGTAGTGCTACAGAATGCGTGTCTGTGGGCTGTGTCTTTTTGGGAAGTGAGTACTCATACACAGCAGCCAGTAGAATCTTAGGGAGGGCAATCATCACTTGCTGTCTGTCTACATCAGTGAAAGCACCCAGTGGCCTTGCTGCCAATCTGAAAATCCAAGTGTTGAAGAGCCTATTACACTCTTACAGTTTCCCCAGACTGGTGTGGTTACGTATTCTAGCACTGCTTCAGAGTCTGGCTGCATCCCAAATGAAACCCTATTTCTTATAGTGCACTAATTTTGACCAGGGACCTATGCCTATGGGCCCTGGTCAAAAGTAGTGCACTATATAGGGAATATGGTGCCATTTGGGACACAGGCTTTGAGTGAGAACAACTTGCATTGCACGACTCAGACTCCAACACACAGACTCCAGAAGAAAAGTCCTGATTGTAATTGCAGATTGCACCCCTTAACGTTGCCTTATTTATATTGTAACAAAACAACTTGTTACAGCACATCCAGGGTTTTATTATGGTGCGTGAAGCACAGTTCAAAGAGTCAAAATAGGCTCCAACAATGAAGAAATTCAATTTTGCTTGAGGAGAGAGGGCCACTTATTGAGCTGTTCTTAACATCCAATAACACTGCCCCCTAATCACACTGCCCTCCAATCACACTGCTCTCCAATCACACTGTCTTCTAATCACACTGCCCTCCAATAACACTGCCCTCCAATCACACTGCCCTCCAATCACACTGTCCTCCAATC
This sequence comes from Oncorhynchus tshawytscha, assembly GCF_018296145.1. Taxonomy (NCBI): domain Eukaryota; kingdom Metazoa; phylum Chordata; class Actinopteri; order Salmoniformes; family Salmonidae; genus Oncorhynchus; species Oncorhynchus tshawytscha. Next base: position 51,528,060 of record NC_056431.1, on the reverse strand, counting down.
ACACTGCCTTCTAATCACACTGCCCTCCAATAACACTGCCCTCCAATCACACTGTCTGCCAATCACACTGCCCTCCAATCACACTGCCCTCCAATCACACTGCGCTGTGAGCAGCTAAATGGATTTGATATGGCATGTCATGTAGTGATAATTTGAGAACCGTTTGTATCATCAGACTCCAGATAGTAATGCTGTGTCTAGTCTAGAGTGATGTATGGTTGGTCAGAAGGAGGGAAAGGGTATCTGGGAGGGAAAGGGGAGGGAAAGGGTATCTTCCAATCTTTGGGCCTGTCAGTGTGCCCCACACACACGCAGAGAGGCATACACCCAGACACATACACCCAGACACACAACCACAGAGCTCTCCACCCCAGTCTGATCTGATCTGTAATAACAGATCTGTCCTTCAAAATATCTATTATTGACATTAGTTGGCAGACAGTCTCACATTCTCATATTCACAGTCTCATATTCCCTACATAGTGCATTACTTTTGACCAGGGCCATTTGGGTGCCATTTGGGACACAGAGAGAAGCCACATCAAGTGCATATCTCAAGTTTACCTGATACCTCTTCATTGTGCACAGTCTATGAGCCTTCACTGAGATAATTTTAACCCTGGGGCTTACTTTGATTTGTTTGGGAGGTTTTGCAGGTAGTGTTTTAAACAAACGGTTAAAACCTTCAAAATGAAATAGTTAAACAAGAGGTTATGCTGTACAGGAGATACTGCTGCTAGATACTCTAATTTTTTATTTTTTTTAAATACCTTGGAATTGGACCTTGGAACTTGGAATTGGAAAAGACCCGCTCCTTAACTCAACAACTTGCCTTGAACCACTGAGTCCACTGAGAATCACTGAGCCAATCCTTTGATGTGTTCCATATTAACCTCTCACAGTATGAGTCAACATACCATTTCCAAATCTCTAAGCTCCAATGCAAAGCCTGTAGTATAGAGCATTGTCTTGCATTTGACTTGTCCCCATCGCGTTTGATTACTTCCAAAATTCACCCCATTCTGAGAAAAAAAATAGAAAATAGGCTGTGCTACTCTACTTCTATAAAAAAATATTAATGGTATCAAAATAAATTGTGTAATCAATTATTCTGAATAGGCTTCCATCTAGGTCTCTCTCAGTGGTCAGTTTCTTCCCTAGGAAACACAAAGAGTACAAGTAACCAGGGGTGACGACCTCTGATTGTCCATCCCACAAAACCCAGGTTGTTAACAGGGTTGGAGAGGTCAACACCTTTCTCTCTTTTGTTCGATTTCTTGCTAGATCGCTTTCTCTCTCTCTCTCTCTTTCTCTCGATTATTTTAGACTCAATGTTCTTTCGGAAAGATAGGTGTGTGTGTGTTTCTGTGTCAGTATGAGTCAGTGTATAATTGTGTGTGTGTCTGCAAGTGTGTGTGTGTGCGCATTGAATGAAGGTTTTCCTTGCAGTCGTAACTCACTGCCATCCTGTCCACAAACCTCGGTAGAATCTAGAGCGTGAGTGCTGAGACAGGCCCGGGACGAGAACTCATAAAGAACCTCTGTGAGGGCCGAGTCAGCTCTCTCTCTCTCTTGCTCTCTCTCTCTCGCAGGGATGGACCAATGAAGGACAAATGTTGAAATGTCACCATCCTCACCATAATGGGAGATAGATGTGCCAGGGTTGTATGCCACAGCTGAAAAGAACTGATAACAGGAGCGTGTGATGTCAACAGGATGGCTGCGATACTCATACAAACAGATGTGGGTTGGGGTTACTTTGAATCGGCTTACAGCCTTGGAATTGGTCGATTTCAAAAAAGTCATAGCCTATCAGACCGGCTGTCTTGCTCAAATACACATGACCAACCTCCAGAGCCTCTCCTTGGAGCCATGCAATCCACCATACACCACCATTTCAGCAGATTGCAGTGAATTATCACACCGTTTTACTGGGCTGCATGGCATTCTATGGGAGTGAAGCGGGAATTATGAGCCAATGATGCAGAGACGGCTCAGCCTAATTAGCTGCTATCTCAAGGACAACAGAAGGAGTGCTGTTCTCATTAACTGGAGCGGACACAAAACAAAACAAAACACACACACAAGGGCCGCCAGACACTTTAAATGATGAGCAAATTGATTACAACAGACTTCAAAAGGACAGCTGCATAGATCAAAAGAGAACTCTTGACATGATTAACAAGACTCTGCACACTCCTGAATAGACTCATGAATGCACAGAGAAACAGCTGGATGGATGCACACATACACACACACGCAGGAACGCACATGCACAGACACACACACAGACACACCACCCACACATAATTTCCTTACAGCTAGGCTAATAATCAGAGGTATTGATGGCAATACAGTGTGTGTCTGCTGTGTACAGTGACCCGATAGACCAGGGGTCCAGGAGGCTGTGGACAGTGACCCGATAGACCAGGGGTCCAGGAGGCTGTGGACAGTGACCCGATAGACCAGGGGTCCAGGAGGCTGTGGACAGTGACCCGATAGACCAGGGGTCCAGGAGGCTGTGGACAGTGACCCGATAGACCAGGGGTCCAGGAGGCTGTGGACAGCGACCCGATAGACCAGCGGTCCAGGAGGCTGTGGACAGCGACCCGATAGACCAGGGGTCGAGGAGGCTGTGGACAGTGACCCGATAGACCAGGGGTCCAGGAGGCTGTGGACAGTGACCCGATAGACCAGGGGTCCAGGAGGCTGTGGACAGTGACCCGATAGACCAGGGGTCCAGGAGGCTGTGGACAGGGACCCGATAGACCAGGGGTCCAGGAGGCTGTGGACAGTGACCCGATAGACCAGGGGTCCAGGAGGCTGTGGTTGTTATTAATGGTACTGAGCCTCAGTCCTGATCCCATCAGCAGAAGGCGGCCTGGGGGCAGACAGGGGGCAATGGAAACACCCTCCATCAGAGAACCTGTCTTGTCCACTAGTACACACACACACACACACACACACACACACACACACACACACACACACACACACACACACACACTAATTGAAGTGAACACACACACAGAGACAGACAGGCAGACAGCGGGGCAATGAAAAGACCCTCTGTCAAGATCATGAGTGACCTGACTGGGAGAGGCCTGGCTGAATTCAATCAAGTCTTAGCTACTTGAAGACACACACACACGGAACAGACACACACACACACACACACACACACACACACACACACTGAATCTCTTTAAGCCTGCAGAGGCTAAGCTTGTACGGCAGTGCAGTTCAGAGTAAGAGGAAAAGCCTTCCATGGGGACCTCAGCATTCAGTCCCTTTTGTAATAGTTTTTCAACTTAGAACAACTGATTGAACTTCTGAGTCACCCAGGAAAGCACCATAAAATGAAGCGAAGCTACGCATTTCGCCATCACCCTATTCAGAGAATCAAATGTAGCTTCAAGGACATGATGGCTCCTGTACTGTATAGTAGAGAAGTAGGCAGTACCGTAGTTGCATGAGAAAAATAGATGCCTCCACTCCAGACACTGAAGGTCAACATGGCATGTCATCGTCACCAGTTTAAACAGTCAGATTAGGGATGCATCCCAAATGGCACCCTATTTCCTTTATAGTGCACTACTTTTGAAAAGGGCCCATAGCAGACAAATATTTAATGCCAATGTAATCTCATGTGCATATGTTTTATTTCCATCTCCCCTCTTTTCCAGAGCACTCCTCCTAACGCCTCATTATCAATTCAATTATGAATGGTCTCTAAGCATGGATCTCATTATAGAGAGGGTCCACTGGAGTGCACACACACACACACACACACACACACACACACACACACACACACACACACACACACACACACACACACACACACACACACACACAGGCCCAGTGGAGCAGACCAAACAACATGCTTAATAGACACCAAGCACATACGGGCTGAGGAGTATGATATGATTGGAAAACAGATAATTGATACTGTACAATGAATTGATTGCACATCACGAAATGAGTCCTTACATCATGATTGTCCATTGAGGCATGAGAGTGTCCTAAAATGTCAACTACACAGTGGTCTGGTTTGATTCTTCTCATAACATATATACAGTATATATGCTTACTCACCCATACACAATGGAACCATTTCCTTGTACCAAACCGATCAATAAAAATCAGCATGATGAGACCGACTGGTATTGTTACTGAGTGAAAGGAGATACTGTTGTATCTCTAAGGGGAGGATGACACTGGTAGGACTGAATAATTAACAACTCTGAGGTCATGTAATGGTCTCATTGACACAGGCTCTAAGACATTCAGGCCTGTCTTTTCTGATTCTGTCCTAATCATCACTCGTGCCACTTGGCACTGCAAGACGATGGCAAACACACACATATTCATCCAAAAAGTTCATTAGTGTAGTAAAATACACAGCACTTTTTCAACTGGAGGCGAGGTCAGGTCACCAGAGATTTACTGTAATGAAAAAAAAACATAATTCCAACCCTATTTCACCCTTTCTATTTAAAAGAAAAACAGGGTGCTGGTGTTAAAATGCCCATGCGCACACACACACACACACACACACACACACACACACACACACACACACACACACACACACACGCAAACACACGCGCACACACACACACACGCAAACACACACACACACGCGCTCACACACACACACACGCAAACACACACACACACGCAAACACACACACACGCGCGCACACACACACACACGCAAACACACACACACGCAAACACACACACACGCAAACACACACACACGCGCGCACACGCGCACACACGCAAACACAAACACAGCCGAATGACTATTACATCAGAATTCAATATAAAACCTAGAGCATTCAAATTAAGTTCAGTTGATTTGGTGCTAACTTGTCCGTCTTCTCATTGTCTGTAGAAGCACTAACAGGACCGCATTCTCATGCCACTGAATCAGCCTGGCACATACACACAGACAGACATACTGACAGGTTCTGATGTCTGTGCATATATGTGCTCTAGCTTTGGCTTCCTGAAACGAAAGATAGACACACAAACACAACCTCATATTCACACACACACACGTCTGGTCCCTGTGCTGCGGCTGCTTGAAACCACAGGAGACATGGGCAGGCAGCCAGGTAGGAGGAGGTGGGAGGAAGCATTTCAATAAAGTGCCGCAATTTGGCTTCTCACTTTGTCAGAACACATTGATCACAGCAGAACAAACGGCAGGCTGATTTAGACCCTGGTGGCAGAGGATGGATGGCTGGAGATGGAGGGAGGGATGGATGGATGGAGGGATAGAGAGAGAGATGCCGTACCACCCTGTTCCCACTCTACGGCCCCTTTATTGGATTTTGGCTGAAGGCATCAATCACTCAGAGCTATTGTGCTGCCCAGGGATCAAACACGCCACACCCTGAGGGAATGAACACAAAACTTAGAATAAAACTGTCCCCCCTCCCAACGGCTCCAAAGGGCCTGTCTGGAAAGCTTTTGTCTTCCAAAATTAACGTTTTAAAAAACGCATACGTTCTAAAGGAAGAAGAAAGTTAATGACATTGAGAAGTAGTCTGTCTAGTCAGTCTCCACCAGGAGAGCCCAGGACAGGACGGTAGTATCTCTGTCTAGTCAGTCTCCACCAGGAGAGCCCAGGACAGGACTGTATTCTCTCTGTCTAGTCAGTCTCCACCAGGAGAGCCCAGGACAGGACTGTGTTCTCTCTGTCTAGTCAGTCTCCACCAGGAGAGCCCAGGACAGGACGGTAGTATCTCTGTCTAGTCAGTCTCCACCAGGAGAGCCCAGGACAGGACGGTAGTATCTCTGTCTAGTCAGTCTCCACCAGGAGAGCCCAGGACAGGACTGTATTCTCTCTGTCTAGTCAGTCTCCACCAGCAGAGCCCAGGACAGGACTGTGTTCTCTCTGTCTAGTCAGTCTCCACCAGGAGAGCCCAGGACAGGACGGTAGTATCTCTGTCTAGTCAGTCTCCACCAGGAGAGCCCAGGACAGGACGGTAGTATCTCTGTCTAGTCAGTCTCCACCAGGAGAGCCCAGGACAGGACGGTAGTATCTCTGTCTAGTAAGTCTCCACCAGGAGAGCCCAGGACAGGACTGTATATTCTCTCTGTCTAGTCAGTCTCCAACAGGACAGCCCGGGACAGGACGGTAGTATCTCTCTGTCTAGCCAGTCTCCACCAGAAGAGCCCAGGACAGGATGGTATTCTCTCTGTCTAGTCAGTCTCCAACAGGACAGCCCGGGACAGGACGGTAGTATCTCTCTGTCTAGCCAGTCTCCACCAGGGGAGCCCAGGACAGGACGGTAGTATCTCTGTCTGGTCAGTCTCCACAAGGGGAGCCCAGGACAGGACAGTAGTATCTCTCTGTCTAGTCAGTCTCCACCAGGGGAGCCCAGGACAGGATGGTAGTATCTCTGTCTGGTCAGTCTCCACAAGGGGAGCCCAGGACAGGACAGTGGTATCTCTCTGTCTAGTCAGTCTCCACCAGGGGAGCCAAGGACAGGACGGTCGTATCTCTGTCTGGTCGGTCTCCACAAGGGGAGCCCAGGACAGGACAGTGGTATCTCTCTGTCTAGTCAGTCTCCACCAGGGGAGCCCAGGACAGGACGGTAGTATCTCTGTCTGGTCTGTCTCCACAAGGAGAGGCCAGAACAGGACGGTATTATCTCTGTCTAGTCAGTCTCCACCAGGGGAGCCCAGGACAGGATGGTATTCTCTCTCTCGTCAGTCTCCACAAGGAGAGGCCAGAACAGGACGGTAGTATCTCTGTCTGGTCTGTCTCCACAAGGAGAGCCCAGGACAGGACGGTAGTATCTCTCTCTGGTCTGTCTCCACAAGGAGAGCCCAGGACAGGACGGTAGTATCTCTGTCTGGTCTGTCTCCACAAGGAGAGGCCAGAACAGTATGGTAGTATCTCTGTCTGGTCAGTCTCCACAAGGAGAGCCCAGGACAGGACGGTTGTATCCCTGTCTGGTCAGTCTCCACAAGGGGAGCCCAGGACAGGACGGTAGTATCTCTGTCTGGTCTGTCTCCACAAGGAGAGGCCAGAACAGTACACTATTATCTCTCTGTCTAGTCAGTCTCCACCAGGGGAGCCCAGGATGGGAAACTAGTCTGGGAAAGATGTACGCCTCTGAACAAGTTTCCTCAGACTCTAAAACCACCTTGAAACGGGACGCCTGCAATAGGTCTGTATATGCCCGTGTTAGCCTGGGACATCAATTAATTGGGTTACCTTCACATGAATTGGTCTGTCTCTAATGTCTTGATTAGGCCTTGGTTATCTGTAGGAGCTGCTTTGTTTTAGAGTCCAATTGGAAGCTCAGTGACTGCACACACACACACACACACACCAAAACCCCATTCCAGGGAGATCTTTAGACTGTGGTTGCACCTGCCACTCAAGGTCCTATTCCTCAATCCCCCTCACCTCCTCTTCCCACTTTCCTTAGATGCTCTGGAGTGTCAGAGGGATGGATCGAGCCCCTTGAGGACATCCCCCTTCTCTTCCTCTCTTTCTCACTGTCCATTTATCTCTCTCTGAGTACCATCGCTTCCTTTCATTCCCCTCTTTTAGATCCCCACTCCCTCTCTTCTGAGTGTTCTGAGGGGAAAGCTGTTGTCACACACACACACACACACACACACACACACACACGCCACTTCTGATCAGGATTACTACTGGATTACAGCAGAACAATGTAATGTGTGCTGAGGAAAGGGAGAGTCAAACCCAAAACTATTTTATATCACAAAGGCTGTATTCAAAGGGCTTTGAAAACATTTCCTGTTTAATTTTCAGATGTTACAGTTTTTTCCAACTGCTTACACACGTTTTTCAAAACTGTCTCAGTTTTTCAAAACTCTACACACAATTCCCAAACTGCACACACAAAATGCAAAATGCCTCACATCTCCTTCAAAATGTAACACTGCATCCAAAATGCAATAAACACATGTCAGAATGAAGCATTTGCATCAAATGGCAAACACTGCTTTCATAATAGTACATTTTTGGATATACCATGTAAACACTGTTGTTCTAAATCTAAAGCTCTTTGGTCTTTCATAGGCTTATATCTACATTTCAATACAATGTTCTGCAGTGAAAGTAATCTGCTGAGCGGGGTAACAAGTACACTGTAAACACCAATGCAATGTAGAAACAGAAAATATTTATTAGGTCAAACATTACAATTGTATACAGTAGCATACAACAAAACCATATACATATGTAAACCAGAAGTATGTTCTTTAGAATACAGTAAAGAACACAATTGTGTGTGTGGGGTCCCGGGGGGCAGTCCAGGAATTGTGTGTGGGGGGGGGGCAGTCACTAGTGCTAAGCTACGCTTCATCTCTTCTCCGGCCTGAGTCTGGCCACAATACTTCGTCCACATCACAAGATACGTTTTCTCTTGCCAAACATCGAGGAAAGTATCTCCTAGCATGGCGTATCCAACCTTGGACAGAGGCAACCTCTATGTCCCCACATGGAGGGAAGTATCTCCTAGCATGGCGTATCCAACCTTGGACAGAGGCAACCTCTATGTCCCCACATGGAGGGAAGTATCTCCTAGCATGGCGTATCCAACCTTGGACAGAGGCAACCTCTATGTCCCCACATGGAGGGAAGTATCTCCTAGCATGGCGTATCCAACCTCGGACAGAGGCAACCTCTATGTCCCCACATGGAGGAAGTATCTCCTAGCATGGCGTATCCAACCTCGGACAGAGGCAACCTCTATGTCCCCACATGGAGGGAAGTATCTCCTAGCATGGCGTATCCAACCTCGGACAGAGGCAACCTCTATGTCCCCACATGGAGGGAAGTATCTCCTAGCATGGCGTATCCAACATTGGACAGAGGCAACCTCTATGTCCCCACATGGAGGGAAGTATCTCCTAGCATGGCGTATCCAACCTTGGACAGAGGCAACCTCTATGTCCCCACATGGAGGGAAGTATCTCCTAGCATGGCGTATCCAACCTTGGACAGAGGCAACCTCTATGTCCCCACATGCGTCCTCCATTGCCTGGAGAAGCGGCATGCGGGCATAGGGTTGGCGATCATACACTTTCCAGCGCCAGGCTGAGAAGAATTCCTCTATGGGATTTAGAAAAGGTGAATATGTAGGTACAGGTACAAAACTACAAATTGTGGATGGGTGGCAAACCAGTTTCGGACCAGAACAGCCCGGTGAAAACTAACATTGTCCCATAAAACCGGTGTTGTACGGACCCAGTGTGGCATTGTGATGGAGGACACCGTTTTGAGTGATGGCAGCACATATAGTTAGTTATATTACCCCCACGCTGTCCAGGGACATTGGTAATTGCCCTCTGTCCTATTACATTTCTTCCGCGGCGCCTGGTTTTGGTGAGGTTGAAGCCAACCTCATCCACATCAATTCATGGCGAATTACATGGGCATCCAGCTCCAATACTCTCTGTAACAGACAAAAGGATATACAGATGAGTAAATATGGTATGTCTGAAGTACTGGAAGTAGTGTTGCATACATACCTCTACAAATTCATGTCGCATATTCTTGACTCTGTCAGTGTTTCTCTCAAATGGCACCTTGTAAAGTTGTTTCATCGTCACTCGGTGCCGTTGGAGGATGCGTTGTATGGTCGACAGGGTTACAGCATTGATGTTGTTAAATATGGTGTCATTATTCAAGATATGCTCTCTTATCTCTCGAATCCTAATTGCATTGTTGGCCAAAACCATATTTATAATTGCAGTCTCTTGTACATCTGTAAACAAGCGTCCTCGTCCTCCATGATGTCTTTGCCTTTCCACTCTGTACAGAATTCAAACACAGTATGTGTTCAGCATAGGAACCGTAAACAAGGTACAAAGAAATGTAGTACAGCATGATAACCAACCTCATTCATTCAATGCCGTGCAGTAAATGGATGGCTTAGAGTTACAAATGTTTATGCAATACTATGCAGTCATACGTATTTTACAGTACATTACTGTAATGCTAAAATAGTCATTAGATAGTTGCATACCTGTTCTCATTTCTGAAGGTTCGAATTATGGACGCCACTGTAAATCGACTCAAGTTGGGCTGGACTCTCAGTCCAGCCTCTCTCATGGTCAAACCATGGTTGATCACATGATCAACAAGTGTTGCCCTAATCTCATCAGAGATGGCTCTCCTTCCTTCTCGTCCTCTTCTTCCTCTTCCTCTCCCTCCCACTCCTCTTGCTCTCTGTCTATTGTTGGCATCCATTGTTCAAAACAGGTAATCTGACCTTTGACCTATTTATAGGCCTATACTACAGTAAAGCAGTGATTGGTTAGTGATCAGTTAAGCTATTAGTGTTTGCACATGTGAGGAGTGTGTGAGACCTGGTAAATAAGTGTAGCATTTTGATTGGTTGTGTTTGGAAAGGAAAGCAAGTCACTTCCTGTTAGATTTTTGTGTTTTATGTAGAGAATTGTGTAGTGTTTTGAAAAAAGTGTTTTATGCAATTGACAACTGAGTCAAAGGCTGAGAAATAGCTTATGGATTTGGATATTTGGTGTGTAGTTTTGCACTTTGAGTGAGAGGTTTCAAAAATCGTGTGACATGAAAAGATTTTGTGTGTAAGCAGTTGGAAAAAACTGTAAAATGTCTTTGAATTTGCAGACCAACTTTGAACTGTGGTATTCAAACAGCCTAATTCAGACGCCTCTTGCAGAACTGTGTCAGCTGAGAGATTGACTGACAGAACAATGGGTAGTTAGTCAGACCCCTTGACTTTTTCACATTTTGTTACGTTACAGCCTTATTCTAAAATGGATTAAACTGATTTTTTCCTCATCAATCTACACCCCATAATGACAAAGCAAAAACATCCCCACAGCATTATGCTGTCACTACAATGTTTCACCATAGGGATGGTGCAAGGTTTCCGCCAAAGAGGTCAATCTTGATTTCATCAGACCAGAGAATCTTGTTTCTCAAGGTCTGAGAGTCCTTTAGGTACCTTTTGGCAAATGTCAAGCAGGCTGTTATGAGCCTTTTACTGAGAAGTGGATTCCGTTTTGCCACTCTACAATAAAGGTCTGATTGTTGGAGTGCTGCAGAGATGGTTGTCCTTCTGGAAGGTTCTCCCATCTCCACAGAGGAACCTTGTAGCTCTGCCAGAGTGACCATCAGGTTCTTGGTCACCTCCCTGACCAAGGCCCTTCTCCCCCAATTGCTCAGTTTGGCTGGTCAGCCATCTCTAGGAAGAGTCTTGGTGGTTCCAAACTTCTTCCATTTAAGTATGATGGAAGCCACCGTGTTCTTGGGGACCTTCAATGCTGCAGAAATATTTTGGTACCCTTCCCCAGATCTGTGCCTTGACACAATCCTGTCTCGGAGATCTACGGACAATTCCTTCAACCTCATGGCTTGGTTTCTGAACTGACATGCACTGTCAACTGTGGGACCTTGTATAGACAGGTGTGTGCCTTTCCAAATCATGTCCAATCAATTGAATGTACCAGAGGTGGATTTCAATCAAGTTGTAGAAACATCAAGGATGGCAACAAGGCCTCCCGGGTGGTGCAGTGGTCTAAGGCACTGCAGCTGTGCCACCAAAGATTCTGGGTTCGAGTCCAGGCTCTGTCACAGCCGGCCGCGACCGGGAGGTCCATGGGGTGGCGCACAATTGGCCCAGTGTCGTCTGGGCTAGGGAGGGCTTGGCCGGCAGGGATATCCTTGTCTCATCGCGCACTAGCGACTCCTGTGGCAGACCGGGTACAGTGCACGCTAACCAGGTCACCAGGTGTAAGGTGTTTCCTCCGACACATTGGTGCAGCTGGCTTCCGGGTTGGATGGGCATTGTGTCAAGAAGCAGTGTGGCTTGGTTGGGTTGTGTTTCGGGGGACGCATGGCTCTCAACCTTCGCCTCTCCTGAGTCCGTATGGGAGTTGCAGCGATGAGACTCCAACTACAGCCTGAATTCAAAATGGATAAAACCATTTAAATAATCTCACCTATCTACACAAAGTACCCCATAATGACAAAGTGAAAACATGTTTTTAGAAATGTTAGCAAATTTATTGAACATGAAACACAGAAATATCTCATTTACATAAGTATTCAAGTACCTGAGTCAATACGTGTTAGAATCACCTTTGGCAGCAATTACAGCCGTGTGTTTTTCTAAGTAAGTCTTTAAGAGCGTTTTCCTCAGGCCACTTCTATCTGATCTCGTGATCTTGGTTCCCTCAGCTTTCCACTCATAAAGTGGTGGCAGGCTATGAGGTTTGTGGCATCCTGCTCTGTGACACACACACAGTCCTGTGATAGGTAGCTAGCTGATATGCTCTACACTGTGGTTTGAGGTTAACCACAGACCACTAACACCTGAATAAAGCAGCCAATATCACCTTTCTACCAGGGCTGTCAGAGCCTCTGTTCATGCCGGAGAGAGGGGGGAGGAAGTAGGGATGTGGAGCCGAAATGAAACACCAGGGCATCATCGTAGACTATAGCCTGAAACAGTGCATTCTGAATCTGAATTTGTCATTGTCATTACTGTGTATTTGTATACTAAACATGTTTTTATTAGGCTGCTATTAGGCTAATCAGAGGAAACATCCAATAACACACTTTGTGACTGGATAGACAGGTGGTTATTATACGGTCCAATCAGCAGTACAAATTGGACATGCATGGGGAGTAGTGAAATTACAAGGCATGACACGTGAGAATGGAACAATGAATTGGCATGTGTAAATGTAACTATACATTTACATATGCACTCAATAAACAGTGTATAAATACATAATGAGCTAGTTTGAGTCTGGTTCCATCATTTAGAATGTTCATTATAGTAGAACGAGCAAGGGGAGGAGGGCATCATTTTAGCAAAGTTATTGATCAACCCAACGCTGCTTCAAGACACTAGACAACAACAACAATGTTGCTGCTGGCAAAGCACACAACAATAATTAAATTCATTGTGATATAATTAGAAAAAAAACATCTTGCTTCCTATTTTAATTGCTTTGTGGTCTCACAACACAATTTCCCGTTACGGATGTCTTGATGCATGACCAGGAAATGTGCCAGGAAATGTGGAGATGAAATGAGAACAACACACTGTGATCATTGCCTACATTGTCTCAGCCGCTGTGGAACAACAGCTCAACTTCCGCTGTTGGATTTCAAAAGGCCACACTGCTGTCTCTCTCTAACTTTTTAAATTGATCACTTTCCATCTCTCTCTCTCTCTCTCTCTCTCTCTCCCTCTCGCTCACACTCTCTCCTGCTCTTCCTCTCTCTTCCTCTCTCTCTCTCTCTCTCTCTCTCTCCCCCTCTTGCTCACTCTCTCTCCTGCTCTTCCTCTCTCTCGCTCTCTCCCCCTCTGAAGAGAGAGCTTGTCGTATAAATGAAATTGTAACATAACATTGTAAAATAAATAACTTCTAAAGACCTTACTAAGTATTTCTAATTATTTTATTGAATCTTTATTTAACTAGCCATGTTAATTAAGAACAAATTCTTATAAGCACGTCCTGCCAAGAGGCAAAAGGCTTCTTTTGTCCTAAAACATTTTTACAAATGTCACGACCAGAGAGACGCCACAACACTACATAAAGAGAGATCTAAGACAACAACACAGCATGGGAGCAACACATGACAAAACAGCATGGTAGCAACACAACATGACAACAACACGGTAGCAACACAACATTGCAGCAGCACAAAAATGGCACAAACATTGTTAGGCACAGACAATAGTACAAAGGGCAAGAAGGTAGAGACAACAATACAACACATGAAGCAGCCACAAGTGTCAGTAAGTGTCCATGACTGAGTCTTTAAATGTAGAGATGGAGATAAAACTGTCCAATTTGAATGTTTCTTGCAGCTCATTCCAGTCGATAGCTACAGTGAACTGAAAAGAGGAGAGACTCAGGGCTGTGTGTGCTTTGGGGACCTTTAACAGAATGTGACTGACAGAATGTGTGTTGTACTGTATGTGGAGGATGAGGGCTGCAGTAGGTACCTCAGATACGGGGCCTAATAGGATTTTATAAATAAGCATCAACCAGTGGGTCTTGCGTCAGGTATACAGAGATGGCCAGTTTGCAGAGGAGTATAGAGTGCAGTGATGTGTCCTATAAGGAGCATTGGTGGCAAATCTGATGGCCGAATGGTAAGAATATCTGAACATGATTTATAAACTAAGTCTCCAGAATCTAGCCTGGGTAGGAGGGTCATCTGAATCAGTGTTAGTTTGGCAGCTGGGTTAAAAGAGGAGCGACTATGATATATATATTTTTTATTTAACTAGGTAAGTCAGTTAAGAACAAATTCTTATTTTCAATGACGGCCTAAACCGGCCAAACCCGGACGACCCTGGGCCAATTGTGTGCCGCCCTATGGGACTACCAATCACGGCCGGATGAGAAACAGCCTAGATTCAAACCAGGGACTGTAGTGACGCCTCTTTAACTGAGATGCAGTGCCTTAGAACGCTATGCCACTTGGGAGCCCAAAATGGATCGAGGAAACCAACTACAGATTAAACTTAGCTTGCAGATATTATGTGCTGAGAGAAGGACAGTGTACCATACTCTATCCATACTATCCATGCTCCCAAGTACTTGTATGAGGTGACTACCTCAAGCTCTAAAACCTCAGCAATAGTAATCGCACCGGTGGAACCACATGACCTGTGTATTGGAGGTGTTCAGAACAAGGTTAAGGGCAGAAAAAGCTTGCTGGATACTAAAAAAGCTTTGTTGTAGAGTGTTTAACACCAAATCCGGGGAGGGGCCAGCTGAGTATGGATAGACTGGATAATATGCATATAAATGTATGAGAGAGCTTCCTACTGCCTGAGCTATGTTGTTGATGTAAATTGAGAAGAGCGTGGGCCTAGAATGGAGCCTTGGGGTACTCATTTGGTGACAGGCAGTGGCTGAGACAGCAGATGTTCTGACTTTACACATTGCAGTCTTTGAGAGAGAGAGAGAGAGTTAGCAAACCAGGCCAAAGACCCCTCAGAGACACCAATACTCCTTAGCCCGGCCCACAAGAATGGAATGGTCTACCGTAACAAAAGCTTTGGTCAAGACAATAAAAATAGCAGCACAATATTGCTTAGAGTCAAGGGCAGTGGTGACATCATTTAGGACCTTTAAAGTTGCAGTGACACATCCATAACACATTTTTATAGATGTTTAGTTTCATTGTATTTATTCTTACCCCATTTTCTCCCCAAATTAGTGATATCCATTTGGAAGTTTCAAGCAGACCACTATAGTCCCTGTTCACAAGAACACGAAGGCAACCTGCCTAAGTGACTACAGACCCATAGCTCTCACGTCCGTAGCCATGAAGTGCTTTGAAAGGCTGGTAATGGCTCACATCAACACCATTATCCCAGAAACCCTAGACTCACCCCAATTTGCTTACTGCCCAAACAGATCCACAGATGATGCAATCTCTATTGCACTCCACACTGCCCTTTCCCACCTGGACAAAAGGAACACCTATGTGAGAATGCTATTCATTGACTACAGCTCAGCGTTCAACACCATAGTACCCTCAAAGCTCATCACTAAGCTAAGGATCCTGGGACTAAACACATCACTCTGCAACTGGAACGTAGATTTTCTGGCGGTCCGACCCCGGGCGGTGAGGGTAGGTAACAACACACCTGCCACGCTGATCCTCAACACTGGAGCCTTTCAGGGGTGCATGCTCAGTCCCCTCCAGTACTCCCTGTTCACCCACGACTGCATGGCCAGGCACGACTCCAACACCATCATTAACTTTGCAGACGACACAACAGGGATAGGCCTGATCACCGACAACGACGAGAAAGCCTATAGGGAGGAGGGCAGAGACCTGGCCGGGTGGTGCCTGAATAACAACCTATCCCTCAACGTAACAAAGACTAAGGAGATAATTGTGGTCAACAGGAAAAGGAGGACCGAGCACGTCCCCATTCTCATTGACGGGGCTGTAGTGGAGCAGGTTGAGAGCTTCAAGTTCCTTGGTGTCCACATCACCAACAAACTAGAATGGTCCAAACACACCAAGACAGTTGTGAAGAGGGCACGACAAAACCTATTCCCCCTCAGGAAACTTACAAGATTTGGCATGGGTCCTCTGATCCTCAAAAGGTTCTACAGCTGCAACAGAAAGCATCCTGGTTACATCACTGCCTGGTAAGGCAACGGCTCAGCCTCCGACCGCAAGGCATTACAGAGGGTAATGCGTACGGCCCAGTACATCACTGGGGCTAAGCTGCCTGCCACCCAGGACCTCTACACTAGGCGGTGTCAGAGGGAGGCCTTAAAATTGTCAAAGACCCCAACCACCCCAGTCATAGACTGTTCTCTCTACTACCGCAGGGCAAGTGGTACCGGAGTGTCAAGTCTAGGACAAAAAGGCTTCTCAACAGTTTTTACCCCCAAGCCATAAGACTCCTGAACAGATAATCAAATGGCTACCTGGACTATTTGCATTGTGTGCCCCCTCCCAACCCCTCTTTGCCACTGCTGCTAGTCTCTGTTTATCATATATGCATAGTCACTTTAACTATAAATTCATGTACATACTACCTCAATCAGCCTGACTAACCGGTGTCTGTATGTAGTCTCGCTACTGTTATAGCCTCGCTACTGTATATAGCCTCACTACTCTATATAGCCTCGCTACTGTATATAGCCTCACTACTGTTATAGCCTCGCTACTGTATATAGCCTCGCTACTGTATATAGCCTCGCTACTGTATATAGCCTCACTACTGTTATAGCCTCGCTACTGTATATAGCCTCGCTACTGTTATAGCCTCTCTACTGTATATAGCCTCACTACTGTGCTTCTACACCTGCATTGCTTGCTGTTTGGGGTTTTAGGCTGGGTTTCTGTACAGCACTTTGAGATATCAGCTGATGTACGAAGGGCTATATAAATAAATTTGATTTGAAATTTGATTTTGATTACTGTTATAGCCTCTCTACTGTATATAGCCTCGCTACTGTTATAGCCTCTCTACTGTATATAGCCTCACTACTGTTATAGCCTCACTACTGTATATAGCCTCGCCACTGTATATAGCCTCGCTACTGTATATAGCCTCACTACTGTTATAGCCTCGCTACTGTATATAGCCTCGCTACTGTTATAGCCTCTCTACTGTATATAGCCTCACTACTGTTATAGCCTCTCTACTGTATATAGCCTCGCTACTGTTATAGCCTCTCTACTGTATATAGCCTCACTACTGTTATAGCCTCCCTACTGTATATAGCCTCGCAACTGTATATAGCCTCGCTACTGTTATAGCCTCGCTACTGTATATAGCCTCGCTACTGTTATAGCCTCTCTACTGTATATAGCCTCACTACTGTATATAGCCTCACTACTGTTATAGCCTCGCTACTGTATATAGCCTCGCTACTGTTATAGCCTCTCTACTGTATATAGCCTTACTACTGTTATAGCCTCGCTACTGTATATAGCCTCACTACTGTTATAGCCTCTCTACTGTATATAGCCTCACTAATGTTATAGCCTCGCTACTGTATATAGCCTCGCTACTGTATATAGCCTCGCTACTGTTATAGCCTCTCTACTGTATATAGCCTCACTACTGTTATAGCCTCGCTACTGTATATAGCCTCACTACTGTACATAGCCTCGCTACTGTTATAGTCTCGCTACTGTATATAGCCTCACTACTGTTATAGTCTCGCTACTGTTATAGCCTCGCTACTGTTATAGCCTCGCTACTGTTATAGCCTCGCTACTGTATATAGCCTCACTACTGTTATAGTCTCGCTACTGTATATAGCCTCACTACTGTTATAGTCTCGCTACTGTTATAGCCTCGCTACTGTTATAGCCTCGCTACTGTTATAGCCTCGCTACTGTATATAGCCTCGCTACTGTATATAGCCTCACTACTGTATATAGCCTCTCTACTGTATATAGCCTCGCTACTAGCCTCACTACTGTTATAGCCTCGCTACTGTTATAGCCTCGCTACTGTTATAGCCTCGCTACTGTATATAGCCTCACTACTGTTATAGTCTCGCTACTGTATATAGCCTCACTACTGTTATAGTCTCGCTACTGTTATAGCCTCGCTACTGTTATAGCCTCGCTACTGTTATAGCCTCGCTACTGTATATAGCCTCGCTACTGTATATAGCCTCGCTACTGTATATAGCCTCACTACTGTTATAGCCTCGCTACTGTTATAGCCTCGCTACTGTATATAGCCTCGCTACTGTTATAGCCTCACTACTGTTATTTTTCACTGTCTTTTTTACTGTTGTTTTTATTTCTTTACTTACCTATTGTTCACCTAATACCTTTTTGCACTGTTGGTTAGATCCTATAAGTTAGTATTTCACTGTAAGGTCTACACCTGTTGTATTCGGGCGCACGTGACAAATAAACTTTGAATTTATTTTATTTGATTAGTTACAATTATTTCTCAGCCGGCTGTGATGCAGTGCACACATCCATAACCTGAGCGGAAACCAGATTCCATACCAGGTAGAATACTATAGACATCAAGAAAGCCAGTCAGTTGATTATTGACATGTTTTTCCAACAGTTTTGGTAAACAGGGCAAGATAGAAATTGGCCTATAACAGTTTAAATAAAGGATGCACCGGGGCTGCCTTCCAAGCACTGGTAACTTCCCCAGAGAGGAGAGATAAGTTATAAGGGTGATAGATAGGCTCTGCGATGATAGGGGCTACAACCTTAAAGAAGAAAAGATCTAAACCCTCTGACCCAGAGCCCTATGAAGGGAATAGGGTGCCATTTAGGACGCATCCTAACTCTCCCAATATACAATCATGTATATTTTTCACTCTCTCAAGCCATTGTAAAGGTTTTAAACTGAGCCCTTTGCCCGTTTCATGTTTTCTGACGGCAACATAACCACAGAGAGAGCCCAGCTAATGAGGCTGTCAGTCAGTCGTTCCTGCTGAGGTAAACACAAGGAGACACAAAGAACCACATGGCTCAGTCTGAGAGAGAAAGAGAAAGAGAGAGAGATAATTCAAGGCTTTGAATCCTTAGCTAGCCAGTCCCAAACCTCAGAGTAATTCATTTGGTAAGAACGCCAACTTCCTTTACAGATGAAGAGGTCAGACTGTTGTAAGAAACAGGGGACAGAGTGCATTTTTTGAAAGAAGGGGCTTATCTGGAACTACTTTATAGAGAGAGGACATGTTTGATTTTAGGGGAGGGACTTTACACAGGGGGAAATGGTCTCTGAAATTCTATTGGCAGACATGGTTCCTTCCATGTCAATGCCTAATTATATGACTTTGGTGGGGAAAATACAGTGCAGATAATCTTACAGTATTTAAAGTCATTCGACGTGATATTTGTGATCACATATAGATTAAATCATTACATTCATTATATGGGGTGCCTTGAAGAAAAATGGAGCTTTAGATTCCCTGTGACTTGATATCAACCTTAGACCTGAACAAAGCCTGCTGCTGTAACACACACTAGCTGTGTTCCAACATGAGTACTTGTGTTCTATCTAGAGCGTATAGCAAGTACGGAAGTCAACTGTCATTTTCAAGTGCGATTCCAAACATAAGAATGTCCTCATCCTGGTTATCAGCTGTTTAGGCTTCGAACACACCGACAACGTCATTGCGCAAAATAGTACGCAGCATCATCTGGATATGTGTGCAACAAAAGTTCAACATTCACCTTCTGCTACCATTTCTGTCAAGCCGTCTACACATACAGTTTGGCGCATACGTTCGATAAATCCAACATACGTGCCACACTGAACGCACTGCAACTGCCTCTGCAACGCAAGGCTGCAAGGCAAACGCAGCGTTTCATTGGAAATGAATGGAACTCTGGTGTACCAAAATGCAATGACGCTGTCGGTGTGTTCGAAGCGTTAGTGATGAACATCTAAACGAACAAAAATCAGCAGCATCAATTGTGAAGACCTGGACAGCTTTTTAATCCTGAATCGGTGAACATGCTAGCCAGCCAATGACAAATTGAGCAAGGGACAAGTGGCAACTGATGCGTTCATTTCACTCCATAGCATTGGCTTGGCAGGAGAAAACAGTTGTGCCCGATTAAAAACGTAGGAAATGCTGCAAGCTATGTTCTGTTCAATCTAGGCCTGCTAGCCAGCCAAGTTACTTGTGCATTCTTACATGATCAGAGTGGCACCGTGAGAGGCATGGTCATGGGTGTGGCTGAAGGATTCCCAGTGCACCATGGACAGCGGCACTCAGTTCAGCACTGTGGAAGGCTGCACTACCTTTAGCACCAGGCCAGCTGAAGACAGCAACAGCTTTGCTCACCCAACACACCTGTGCAGGATTACTAATCAGCACACCTTCAAGGAATTCCCTAATCAACTGACTGGCACAAGAGTGCAGGCTGGACCTCACTCAAGTGGAACAGTGAGGAAGACACAGCCAGAGCGTGCCTACTCGCCCACTTCAACTATGGTTCACTCTCCTTCCACAGACTCTGCCAGTGAGGCCACACCGCCACAGGTGGCTTCCATCTTTAACCACCCTCTCGCTTGGCTTGTGGACTAGAGTGCTAGAGACACTAAAAGCTCAAGTAAAAGCGTCTGAAACTTGAACTCTCTTGTTGTGTGTTTACTCATTGCTGTTTGTATAGTCTGGCACACCCCACTCTTACGACAATCAGTCAATATGTTCATGCAGTGTCTGTTTACCTAATGTTAGTTAACTTTCTTCTAGTCACTTTCCCCTCCTGTGTTTCACCATTGCATATAAGAAAATGTTTTGAATAACGAAATTATCAATTCAATGTCAATCTGACCACTTAAGGCTATGAATGTGCAAAACTGTTTAGAAAACATTGCACATTAACACAGGCAGTTGTTATTCTCAGCAAATTAAACCAACACTGAAATGTGAACAGTGAGGTTAATTTCTCCCCACTTGGCCTTATGTTTCTGTTCTGTTCTCCTCAGGTTGAAGCACATCCCAACCCCATCATCCAGACAGATGGAAAGAACTTTGGGAAGCTCCCATCCACCAGGAATATCACCCTATCCCAGGAGTTCAGTCAGGAGTTTATTCAGCCGTGTGCAACATCACTGTAGAAGTAAATCCACACGTTAGTCTCTATCATGCAGAATTGTCAACTCATTGGAACATTTGAAGCCCATTCTAAAATACAGACGTGGGGGATTTACTGCCCTGTGTACACAAAAACCTGTAAACTCCTGTCCTGTGTATAAAAAAGCCTGTAAACTCCTGTCCTGTGTATAAAAAAACCTGTAAACTCCTGTCCTGTGTATAAAAAAGCCTGTAAACTCCTGTCCTGTGTATAAAAAAACCTGTAAACTCCTGTCCTGTGTATAAAAAAACCTGTAAACTCCTGTCCTGTGTATAAAAAAACCTGTAAACTCCTGTCCTGTGTATAAAAAAACCTGTAAACTCCTGTCCTGTGTATAAAAAAACCTGTAAACTCCTGTCCTGTGTATAAAAAAACCTGTAAACTCCTGTCCTGTGTATAAAAAAACCTGTAAACTCCTGTCCTGTGTATAAAAAAACCTGTAAACTCCTGTCCTGTGTATAAAAAAACCTGTAAACTCCTGTCCTGTGTATAAAAAAACCTGTGACAAGTGTTAATGTTTCCCCATTATTCTGGTTTTGAGGCTTGGGTATCTATGGGGTGCAATTCATCTGTCTTATCCCCTGCAAGGAGAAAGGACGACATTCATAATATTACAATGGTATATGCATTTAATTGAATATATATTCCTGTTTGACTTGCATCCATATAATTCAATTGGACAAACTCTCCTTTATAATATCTCAGTGTTTGTTTTGTATTTAGCTTACATTAGGATGAAGTAGCCTAGGCCTTCTAATCTAGTTGTATTGTATCATATTGCCTATCATTTAGGTGAATATAATATAAGGTGAAAATAAAACCATGCTATCTTGCACGTCAGTGTCACATAATATTCATGGGTGTTGTAGTTGTATGAAAGTATCACACTGCAAGCCTGCTAATTGGAAATGCAACACCAGCAGTCCTAATGCAATGCAATATTAGTTTCACAGTGAAACAACACTATTCTGGCTATTTATCATTCTTAAGCAAATGTAACTTTCTTTGTTGGTTCAGCCTCTGTACAATGCATGAAAACTTACCTGCAATTTGTGAGTGGAGGACCCCACATAAAATTATTCTGGTCGGTGTCAGCTTAAATCACTAACCAACAGGTACTGAGAAAATCGATTCAGTTACTTGTTTACTAGTTGCTCACGCTGCGACATTGGATACAATGTAAACAGACGTATCTAGCTCGCATAAAAGCTAGCTTTGTTGACGCCAGCTGCGTGATGATGCTGGTTCCTGTTTATGTTAATAGGTCACGCCAGAAGTACATTTCAGTGTAACAGATTTTTAGCGCTCTCCGTTCTTCCATGCTACACAGTAGGCTCTCTCAGACGTTCTTGGAAGATCAGGACGTTCTTTGAAAGAACGGGAGAACACGGAACAAAAGTGCGCATTTTGGAACACTGCCACTAGCATGTTTCTGAAGTCTGTCAGAAGTTCCCGAAAAGTATTAGACATCTCTGTGCAATCATGGGCAAGAGAAGAAGAGAGGATAGGAGGAGGAGGGTGGCACCTCATATCCTTCCATCTCTGCATCTTTCACCACTGTCCACCTCACTTTTCAAGTCTCCTTGAAACTTCACAGGATGGGCACATACAGTGCTATTGCAACAGCAGCATCATAAATATATACAGTGAGCTCCAAAAGCATCGGGACAGTGACACTTTGCTGTTGTTTTGGCTCTGTACTCCAGCACTTTGGACTTGAAATGATAGAATGACTATGTTAAAGTGCGGACTGGCAGCTTTTCAGCCATATTACAGCACTTTTTGTACATGTTGTAGTTCCCCCATTTTAGGAGATCAAAAGTATTGGGTGAAATTCACTTAACATGTGATTTAAAAGTAGTAAAAAGTGTAGTATTTGGGCTCATATTCCTAGCATGCATTGATTACATCAAGCTTGTGACTCGACAAACTTGTTGGAAGCATTTACTCTTTGTTTTTCGCTTGTGTTTAAAAAAAAAGGTTAAATTGTTAATGGTAAATAATGTATTTTGGAAAACCTCGTTCTTATAATAGAGGTTAGCATGTCTTGGGGGTATGTTATTTGTGCGTCTAACTGTAAAGGACTATCCGTAATCATGGTAGCCTCCACATTAATGTTAGATATGCTTAGTCACTGTCCAAATAGTTTGGAGCTCACTGTATGTCTACTTGGACGTGAGATATAAGATGTCCAGGCTCTCTCAAGTCATCTATCTTAAAGGTAGACTCAACAAAATGACGTTGCCACGAGCAGCACCCCAGACATTGAGCGAGATGCAACACTTCCCTCTCACGCAGTCACACATAGTATCTGCGCATGTGCATGGGTTCGCTTCACGCTCTTACAGCGTGGTAGCCACGGGACCAAAACAGCAGAGAAGTTGAGCCTCACCATGACCCACTATGGTGCTTAATTTCTGCATCTACGCCATATCGCTGAGTCTACCTTTAAAGATGATTAATTTATGATTGTCAACACTCACTCAATGTTAATCTCTTCAGATTTTGGGGGCATTGATAATATATTATTTTCATCTAAGGACCTTGACAGAAAGCGCATCAACAAAGATGCATTATGTTCCTAATACATATTTGAAATGGAAATAGAAAAGAAAGAAATGGGGTACATGGGTTTTTCAAGTAGCACTAATCAAACCTATTGTTCTTAAAGTGTGAAAAGGATGTGACGGAACAGCGACCGGTTTAGTTTATTGTGTTCTAAGTAAAAGAAATCTCATTTTATTTTCAGTCTTGATGTTTTTCACTCCATATTTGATAGGAAGGGATTTCTAATAATGATGCTATCATTAGATTATTTAACTCAAAATGAAAGTTATTTGTTCTCTCTCTCAGACCAACTAGAGGATGAAGAGAGACAGAGTGAGAGAGACAGAGTGAGAGAGACAGAGTGAGAGAGCCAGAGAGAGAGAGAGAAGAGAAAGTGAAAGAGAAAAAAGGAGCTCCATAACACAGACCCTCTGGCTCCTCTCCAAGACGGGGTGCACTGTGTGTTTACTGCTACATGAGAGGCTGAGAGGCCAGCTCTATAATTCCTGAATGATTAAGCAGAAACACAGG
This sequence comes from Oncorhynchus tshawytscha, assembly GCF_018296145.1. Classification (NCBI taxonomy): domain Eukaryota; kingdom Metazoa; phylum Chordata; class Actinopteri; order Salmoniformes; family Salmonidae; genus Oncorhynchus; species Oncorhynchus tshawytscha. Next base: position 51,503,861 of record NC_056431.1, on the reverse strand, counting down.
ATTATAGGAGTAATTGACAACTGGCTGGGCTGAGAGTTTGGTGCTTTGTTGTTCCATTTCCCACAATTTTCATGGACCTGGAGGAACCAGAGAGAGAGAGATAGAGAGAGAGAGAGAGAGAGAGAGAGAGAGAGAAGCCTTGCACTCAGGTCTAGATTTGGGTTTAAGTTCAGACAAAGCCTCTGAAGTCATGTGACCAGACCTGTTGGAGCATCATGTCTGTGAATGTGCAATGCTGTTAGAGGATCTGGAGGATTGTATTCAGAGTTTATGTCAACCATTCTGAGACAATCACACGCCTCCTTCCAAAGATCAAGTCATAATTGCACATTATCGACTTCTAACCACATTGGTGGGAAATAATTGTTGATAAATGGACAAGACAGCACTAAAGAATCGTTACCATTCCATTGTATTCTAAAAAGCCTGTAGATTGAAATAAAGTCATGTTCACATGACAAGAATGTCTATACTGCGAGTAAAGGTGATTATATGGTGTTCTCTATACAGCACACAGATTACAATCATTATCCAAAACACCAGTCCTGCTCTGTTCTTTCTCATTCTCTTCTCAGGATGTCCAATCATCTTTCTCTCAGATTCATCCATCTGTTGACTTACTATGACTGTGATATGTGGTTGTCCCACCAAGCTATCCTAAGATGAATGAATTAACAAACAGTAAGTCGCTATGTGACTAAAATGTAAATGTTCTTTCAACTGAAAGTGGAAAAAAATACTGTTTGACAGATTCACAAACACACAAAGTAACCTGTATACAGGCATTTACTGCCAATTAATCACACACACAAACAGTTGAAGTCGGAAGTTTACATACATTTAGGTTGGAGTCATTAAAACTCGTTTTCAACCACTCCACAAATTTATTGTAAACAAACTATAGTTTTGGCAAGTCGGTTAGGACATCTGCTTTGTGCATGACACAAGTAATTGTTCCAACAATTCTTTACAGGCAGATTATTTCACTTATAATTCACTGTGTCACAAATCCAGTTGGTCAGAAATGTACAAAGTTGACTAAGTTGACTGTGCCCTTAAACAGCTTCGAAAATTCCAGAAAATAATGTTATGGCTTTAGAAGCTTCTGATAGGCTAATTGACATCATTTGAGTCAATTGGAGGTGTACCTGTGGATGTATTTCAAGGCCTGCCTTCAAACCCAGTGCCTCTTTGCTTGACATCATGGGAAAATCAAAAGAAATCAGCCAAGATCTCAGAAAAAAAATTGTAGACCTCCACAAGTCTGGTTCATCCTTGGAAGCAATTTCCAAACACCTGAAGGTACCACATTCATCTGTGCAATCGATAGTACGCAAGTATAAACATCATAGGAACACGCAGCCGTCATACCGCTCAGGAAGGATTCATACCGCATTCTGTCTCCTAGAGGTGAACATACTTTGGTGCGAAAAATGCAAATCAATCCCAGAACAACAGCAAAGGACCTTGTGAAGATGCTGGAGGAAACAGGTGAAAAGTATCTATATCCGAAGTAAAACGAGTCCTATATCGACATAACCTTAAAGGACGCTCAGCAAGGAAGAAGCCACTGCTCCAAAACAGCCATAAAAAATACAGACTACGGTTTGCAACTTTACATGGAGACAAAGATTGTACATTTTTGAGAAATGTCCTCTGGTCTGATGAAACAAAAATAGAACTGTTTGGCCATAATGACTATCGTTATGTTTGGAGGAAAAAGGGGAGGCTTGCAAGCCAAAGAGCATTATGTGGATATATTGAAGCATCATCTCAAGACATCAATCAGGAAGTTAAAGCTTGGTCGGGTCTTCCAAATGGACAATGACGCCAAGCATACTTCCAAAGTTGAGGCAAAATGGCTTCAGGACAACAAAGTCAAGGTATTGGAGTGGCCATCACAAAGCCCTGACCTCAATCCTATAGAAAATGTGTGGGCAGAACTGAAAAAGCGTGTGGGAGCAAGGAAGCCTACAAACCTGACTCAGTTACACCAGCTCTGTCAGGAGAAATGGGACAAAATTCACCCAACTTATTGTGGGAAGCTTGTGGAAGGCTACCCAAAATATTTGACCCAAATTAAACAATTTAAAGACAATGCTACCAAATACTAAGTGAGTGTATGTAAACTTCTGAATCACTGGGAATGTGATGAAAGAAATAAAAGCTGAAATAAATCCTTCTATCAACTATTATTCTGACATTTCACATTCTTAAAATAATGTGGTGATCCTAACTGACCTAAGACAGGGAATCTTTACTAGGATTAAATGTCAGGAATTGTGAAAAATGTATTTGGCTAAGGTGTATGTAAACTTCTGACTTCAACTGTACCAATAAACATATACACACAGACAAAAACCATTGCATTATTCATCATCCATTTGATTCCACTTCCAGCAGTTATCCTCACTGTCAGCTTAAGACACCAGCCCAAACATCGCAATCGGTCCAATATGGAATAACTCTCACGAGTACTATAGAGAGAATGTCCAAGCTGATTCATATGTTTTCATAGCCTTTACCATCCTACAGTAATGGTACTGCTGAGGCTGAGGACAGCACAGCTAATCATTAGCCAGTTAGCTACTGCTATGTTCTGGCTGCTGATCCAGGGCCAGGGAGGATGATAAAGATCCAGAGGACAAGAGGACCAGGGGAGCTGCCAACTTAATGACCCAGAGAGAGGAGCTGATTTACGGGCTCTGTGGCCCCATCGTGGCCCATAGACAAAAGCCCTCCCTCTATTCTCATCTATTGCTGGGGAGAGACGTAGTTCCTAAAGAAGAAAACCAAGACGCTCTGCATCACCTCCTGATCGTACATCCTCCAGGCCCATACACAACTCTAAATAGACAGTACTGTGTGATCAGTTTTTTTTTGGTATCTTCATCAGAATCTCGAAAGTGGTTGCATATTGTGCATGCAATACAAGGCTCAAAATCAGGCAAAGAACACAATAAATCATTGATTGATAGTCATTTGATCCTGCAAGTCTTCGGCAATGTCTGAAATTCTGAATTCTGAGTGGATGAAAGGGGACAAACACTGTACCCCATGAGGACTATAAGCACTTCATCAACGTATAGAAAGTAGATAGATCGGAAGCTGTCTAATCACTTTAAACCCAGGTGAGTGGTTACATGGTCTACATCCAAACCTACACTGTTCAAAGACATGCACAAAAATCCTCCCCTCCATCATAACTCACATGGCCTGGAAACTCCTTGAGTATGGATGGATGAAGCTATGGAAGCCACTGGGGTGGCTAGATGAAGCTATGGAAGTGACTGGGGTGGCTAGATGAAGCTATGGAAGCCACTGGGGTGGCTAGATGCATCGATGGAAGCCACTAGGGTGACTAGATGAAGCTATGGAAGCCACTGGGGTGGCTAGATGCAGCGAAACTCATGGTTGTGTAAGTACAGAACCAATGCTCATCGTTGGTAAGACTCTCTGCGATCCTTCGTCTTGTGTGAATGGCTCCTCTGTGTGATCGGCAAAGGTTCTGCCAGCGGCCCTCTGTCCCCTGAATGGACAGCGCTAGGCCACATTTTTAAGGCACACTAACGTACCATAGCTGACCGACAAAGTCGATGTGGTAATTTACCAGGGAGAATGATGCTCCCTTTAAATCGCCTGGAGGGCAATAACAGACAGAGCCTTTAAGACTGTGGGCGCCTCCAAAATTGCATCCTTTTTCCTATATAGTACACATAGGGCTCTGATCAAAAGTCGTGCACTATAAAGGGAATTGGGTGCCATTTGGGATGTAGCCCTAGACTACAGTTGAGATGAGCCCTTAAACTGGGTTTTCTTTCCCTCCATCCTCTATATATCCTCCCTCCATCCCTCCATCCCTCCATTTACACTTGAAAAGCGGCTCGTTGTCATCCTGAACCAAATATCAGCAAACAACAGGGAGGGGGGGGGCACACGTTAACACGGCCCCCGCTTCACAGGCTTCAGATAGTCCACATAGATCCAGGAGAAAGGAAGACAAAGGAGGACAACAAAAACAACAAACAGAAAGGAGCTTCTTCACAGGCTTTTACACAAGGCCTAAACAGGGCGGGGCATTTCTGGTCCACTGACAGGGTTTGCGGAGACATTTGGGGCACAAAACGAATCAAGCTGGGCAAGTCAGAGCAACGAAGGAGAAGGAAATTAGAAAGCGCAATAGAAGCTTAGTGCCAGCCAACTAGGCTCTTCAATAGAGTCGACTTTCTACAGAGTTGGCCCATGCGCCTCATCATGACAACTGGGTGAGGAAGTTGGAGAGTTGGCGTCTGAAACTTTAGGTGCTCAATGAGCTCAAATCTTTACTGGCCGGGCGGGCATTCTTTCTCCACTCAAAGGAAGCACACCCTCTGGTACTGGAAAAACCTCCATTCCTCAAACCTCACCTTACAGAGACAACTATCTCAATAAAATACTTTTAGAAGATAAATAACTGATAGCTGCATACAGTACACTTAGCTATTACATAAATCAATTACATAAACTTCCACATTCTTGGAGAGGAGCAGAGAAGAGAGGAGATTTCAAAGGCAGTTTTTTTTAAACACATCACCTCTCAGCTTTGATTCTTTGATTAGCCCACATAGAGCCAATTAGATGAAGCCGAGTTCCTGGTGGACTTCAGCCTGCCGCCAAACACTCATTGTGGGGCGGAGGAGAGAAGAGAGAGAGAGGAAGGAGAGAGAGAGAGGAGAGAGGAGCTGTGGGCGAGAGAACTTCACCATTAATAGGCTGGATTTAATAACCGGTTTCACCCTTCCTCTCTCCATCTCTCCATCACCACCACGCTCCTCTTTTCAAAACGGTCCTTTCTGAGTTAGAATAAAGGGATTTTACATAAAAGGCTCCCTGCCTCAGGCACTTTACTACAGGGGCTGTAGAGAAGAAGGGGAGGGAAAAGAGAGAGAGAGAGAGAAGGAATGATAGATGACTTTGAGCTTCCTACATTTGGTCTCCACTGGGTCCAACGATCTCAGAGGTATGGGACAAGGGGACGTGTGGGACGCAGTCGGAAACTAAACACTGTCCAACCTAATATCTAATATACACACGTACCAAACAAAACCAATATCAATCCCAACCCGAAAACTTCTACAAAAGCGTAACAAAAAGTAATGTGTAGGCTAGAGTTTGAAAGGACTTTGTCTAATGAACCCTATACTATAGAAAATACATGATCAGTTTGACAAGGGTAGAAAACAGACATAAAGTCCATTTTAACCCCAAAATGGACAATCACGTTTTGAACTAGATTCAATTGTACAAGAAGCGAAGCATAGTACTCACCAGCTAGTCATCACTGGCACATGGTCCTGTGGCTACAGGGATGGGCTGAGAGGGCTGTTCTATCTTTTAGAAACCTATTTCAGAGAGAGAGAGAGAGAGAGAGAGAGAGAGAGAGAGAGAGAGAGAGAGAGAGAGAGAGAGAGAGAGAGAGAGAGAGAGAGAGAGAGAGAGAGAGAGAGAGAGAGAGAGAGAGAGAGAGAGAGAGAGAGAGAGAGAGAGAGAGAGAGAGAGAGAGAGAGAGAGAGAGAGAGAGAGAGAGAGAGAGAGAGAGAGAGAGAGAGAGAGAGAGAGAGAGAGAGAGAGAGAGAGAGAGAGAGAGAGAGAGAGAGAGAGAGAGAGAGAGAGAGAGAGAGAGAGAGAGAGAGAGAGAGAGAAGAGAAAGAGAAGAGAGAGAAGAGAGGAGAGAAGAGAGAGAGAGAAGAGAGGAGAGAGAGAGAGAAGAGAGGAGAGAGAGAGAAATAGAAGGGGGAGGGGTGAGTCTTTCAATTCACACTAGTCATTTGCCTCATTCCCACAAGTAGTGTGCAGTGCCACAAAGAACCACTCACACTCTTGTAAACAAACCGCCAAACCGTCAATGGTGGAGAGAGGGTGGACCTGGAATGGCATTTAAACTGGAGTTTATTAGGCTTCATGGGCTCTGGGGGGCTGTGGGGGGGCTATGGGGGGGCCGGGGGTGAGATGGAACTGGGAAAAGGTGGATCTCCACCCCAACTAAATCTCCCCAACAAGTCCATTACGGTTCAAATGTTAAACCACGTACTGTAGGCTATAATTTAAAGCCTAATTTACTGTAGCTTAATTTAAAGACTTCATGAATATATATCTGCCCAAAATCTATACGCTCCAGACAGTTCAATCAAACTAACAGGTTAATATACTTTACAGTTACCATTTGGGCTTTAGGCTTCTGATCAGCAAATTGGAACATAATAGTGTTCTGCGGTTTCTACGGCAACCTCTGTGTTAGGCTTAGACACCCTAGACTCTGGACGTGTATCAGCGAATGCCACTAAGCACATACCATATTTGAGAAAGTTCCCGTAACTAGAGTGCGGAGCCTTGACGATTGGAGATAAACTGCAGATTGATGCCTGCTTCTCTGCAAGTTCTGATTACTTAGTTCTAATATCCTTATTAGGGAGCAAACACAAAAACAGGTGGACCAATGCAAATAGGAAAGTCTGGAGGATTTGCTATGGACACAGACCCTGAATTTGGATGTAGGCAGCACCACTACAGACAGACAGTAGCAGGAATGTTATGGCTGCACAAAGCAAGCACCCACATCCTAGTGTCAACATGGCCTAATGCTCTCTCTCTCTTTCACCAAATCAAGAGGTCAGAGAATTCTCACAAATACAAAGAGTAACGGGGTTATAGCTTTAACATCGGTTATGTCTAAACTATTCTCTTCAGCCACTTTAAAAGGTTTCCTCTTCCTTGCTTTCCTTCTAATGCTCTTGCTCACTCTCTGCACGCACACACAGACACACAGAGAGACAGACTGAGACAAACTCTTAGACAAACATGCACAGCATGTCTAGAAACAAATAAATATTTGTGAGATTGACTAGAATGCTAATGGTAAACTATTAAGAGAAGTGTGCTGATTCACCTCGTTCTTATTCCCACCTCCCACCTCTGAAACAACGGCTCACAGCGGGACAGGACATCCAACCATTCATCCAGAACCAGAGTGATGGAGAGGAGTGGCTGTGGTGGGATGCCACTTAAAATCCCAATTAAAATCACAGCATGCTAAACAAGTGGTGTAAATCACTGCACCAGAGGCTCCACTTTGGTCTTAATTGGAGCCATTTCCATGTTCTGTACCCTGGTGGGAGCCAGGTGCCACTGTACCCTGCACGATTACAACGCTCACACACTGTAACACAGTGTAGCAGGAATGCACTAGACTCAATGGGGAATCAAGGCAATGTGAATGAAATGCTTCTTTAGTGGTTGTAAAGGAACACAGCACGATGATGAACGATCTGACAAGTTGTAGGTTGGGTTTTCCTCATCGTCTTTATTAAAATGGTCTGGGACTCATAGACAAACGTAACTCATGGTCTTAATAGAGAAGACATTTTACTCACAGCCAGACTTTACTTCTTTACTTGGACAGCGAGCCGGTGGATCAAGATTATATCAAGGTTAATGGATATGAAAGTCTGAGGAAAGTACCGGCATACGTCAGACCAATTCATTTGACCTCTTCACTGCTGAGTCAGTCTGACTGACTCAAGGCATTATCAATCCACACACATTCCATTAGGCCTCCTCAGATCTGCTTAGAACACCATCCAACAGCACCACGGCCCCATCGGTACCCACAGCCTACCAAACTGATGAAGGAGGAGAGGTGCGGCAGTCAGTGCAGGACTTAATTAAGATTAGAGGAGGACAGAGACAGAGCTGCAGTTAGCCTGCCTGGGCTGTGCCAGCTGGGCACAGGGTTTAAAAGTTTTAGAGTTCTCCCTGAATACCTGCCTGGAGGTCACAGTCTCTTTAGAGAAGCTGGAGAGAGGGAAAGATAGATAGATGGATGGATGGCTGGAGGGTGGGAGTGAGTGAGGGAAATAGGGAAGGAGGAAGAGAGAAATAAAAATAGAGGAAGCGAGAGAGAGCAGAGAGGGAGAAAGAGAGAGAGAGAGAGCAGAGAGGGAGAAAGAGAGAGAGAAGAGAGGGAGAAAGAGAGAGGGAGAAAGTGCAAAGCTAAATTCAGGGAGCTAGGATAGAGAGCGAGAGAGTGTGCCAAAAAAAAGTGACAGCGTAAAATAGAGGGATAGTAATTAGGAAGTAGATAATAAGACTGGTCCGGAAGGCTGAGAGCTGGGAGCTCAGAACGATGTGAGATGAGATGAGATGACCGCATCAGAGGGCCACGCTCAATAAATCCATTAACACACAGAGAGACGCTGCTTTAAAAAGGTCAGCCTGACAGAGCTAGACAGCATCTGCGTCCCAAATGACACCCTAGTCCCTACATAGTGAATTTGAATTGGGACGCAGCCAGCGTCTTAGCTTCCACACCTGAAACCATGGTATCACGCTGACAGGGGAAGATCTACATTACCCTATTCTTCTATTCTCCCTCTGTGGTCTGTCCCTATAAAACAGGGTCCTATATCTCAGACAGTCGCCTGCCTGTGTTGGCAGAGGAACGTAGTTTCCAGCCCAGTTTCAGATGTCACTAGCCCTTCATCAAAGCCCTTGACAGCAGTGTGCTCTAGCTAGTTAACCACCACTGAAACCAACGGTCACATCTTGACAGAACCATGGAAATGAGGGCTCTCTATCTTTCCCTTTTCCCCCTCTCCCTTTCTCTCTCGCTCTGTCTCCTTCTCTCTTGAGCTCACAGGCGCTAAAAGATAGGAGCTCAATTATAAACTTGTGTAAACTTGTGTAACCACAGTCACTAGTGAATGAGTGTGTGAGAGAGCGTTGACAACAAGTCTGAGCTTGTGGATACAGAGAGAGCCGTGTTCAGACTGGCTAAGTAAAAACCCCTAGGGCCTTGTGTGTTTCTGTTTCTCCACTTGAGTGTGTGTTACTGGGCTGGAGACTGGAGCACACACACACAGGAGACTGAAGTGGCACTCTGTAGTAATTAAATAGCGGAGCCATTAGAGCACCCTGAGGTATTAGCATCAGCCATGACAGCCTCAGTCTGCAGCTACACACACACAACCAGCTCTAAAAGCCAACCAGCCAATCCACAACTGCTTCCAGATAAACAAAATCAAATTCATTCCAATGTCTCCTATCTGGATCATCACAGGCACTTGGATTATACAGTAGGATTAAAACTTTACATTTTTTAAAGTTGGGAGAAAAGCACTACTACTTTCCTGTGAAAGGCCAATCTTTGAGGTAATGAAGGTAAGAGTCTCTCAGACAGACAGAGTCTCTCAGACACACAGAGTCTCTCAGACACACAGAGTCTCTCAGACACACAGAGTCTCTCAGACAGACAGAGTCTCTCAGACAGACAGCATCTCTCAGACAGACAGAGTCTCTCAGACACACAGAGTCTCTCAGACACACAGAATCTCTCAGACACACAGAGTCTCTCAGACAGACAATGGAGAGTTGATACACCAATGGACTTGGGGTCAGGGTAACCTTGACACAGATCAAACCCCACAAACTGACACAATTTTTTTAACATACAGTCAATAATACAATAGAGAAAGTCTATATACAGTGTGCGCAAATGAGGTAGGATAAGGGGAGGGCGAGGCAATAAATAGGCCATAGTGGCGAAATTATTACAGTATGGCAAATTAAACACTGGGGTGATAGATGTGCAGAAGATGAGTGTGCAAGTTGCGATACTGGGGTGCAAAGGAGCTAAATAAATAAAATAAATCACATAGAAATCACATATGTTATGTAGTAATTCAATCTCCATTATGATTTTTCCATCTGTCTATCCATTTTACCATCTCCTCTCTGCCCCTCATAGCTGAAACCCCCTAACAAGAGAGGCTTCCAATACCTAATACCAACATTTCTTTTTCCATTCCCGCAGGCTTCCAACAGACTTGAATCAGGCACACAACTCTGAAATAGAAACATGTTTGATATGCTGCAGACCCAGTATATCATCAGAATGTTTCATGTTTGCAATTTTTCTCCAAGCTAGTTACTCCAGGCAGCATTGTCTGAGGCATGCAGGGAACTGAGGCGAGGCCCAGAACAAAACAGTGCCTCTGGGATAAAGAAGAGGCACGATGCAGTGCGGAGGTGGGACATTGATCCAGGAGAGACCACCTGGAGGGGGGAACCAGGCACCACTCCAGTCAGCCCTGTTCTGTTCTCCCTACCACTGCTGGCCTGGAAACAGCCATAGCTGGAGTGGAGGGGGAGCGTCACTAATTATGACCCCGACTGGGGGTGTAATAAGGCCCCAGTGCCTGGGAGAGAGAGTGGGTGGAAAGGAGAAGAGGACGCAGTGCGGCACACAGTACCTCACTTTAGGGGAATTCAGTACAGATGAAACACATCTCATAGTGGAAGCCGAGTCTGCAGATAACTTGCAATGAATATGCAAAGCCAGGGATGTGACGGTCATGGAATTTTGGATGATGGTTATTTGTCAGCCAATTGACCGCGGTCACTGTTGTAATTATTTGAATAGCAAATTCATTTTTTTTATATACCCTACCGTTCAAAAGTTTGGGGTCACTTAGAAATGTCCTTGTTTTTTAAAGAAAAGCAATTTTTTTTGTCCGTTAAAATAACATCAAATTGATCAGAAATACAGTGTAGACAATGTTAATGTTGTAAATGACTATTGTAGCTGGAAACGGCTGATTTTTAATGGAATATCTACATAGGCATACAGAGGCCCATGATGAGCAACCATCAGTCCTGTTTTCCAATGGACCATTGTGTTAGCTAATCCAAGTTTATCATTTTGAAAGGCTAATTGACCATTAGAAAACCCTTTTGCAATTATGTTAGCACAGCTGAAAACTGTTGTTCTGATTAAAGAAGCAATAAAACTGGCCTTCTTTAGTCTAGTTGAGTATCTGGAGCATCAGCATTTGTGGGTTCGATTACAGGCTCAAAATGGCTAGAAACAAATAACTTTCTTCTGAAACTTGTCAGTCTATTCTTGTTCTGAGAAATGAAAGCTATTCCATGCGAGAAATTGCCAAAAAACTGAAGATCTCGTAAAACACTGTATACTACTCCCGTCACAGAACAGCGCAAACTGAATAGAAAGAGGAGTGGGAGGCCCCGGTGCACAACTGAGCAAGAGGACATTAGAGTATCTAGTTTGAGGAACAGACGCCTCACAAGTCCTCAACTGGCAGCTTCATTAAATAGTACCCTGTAACGGGTGTCGTCGTCGGATGAGGAATAATCGGACCAAAGCGCAGCGTGTTAAGTGTTCATGCTTTTTATTTAAACTGAACACTACAACAAAATAACAAAGAGAATAAACGAAACCGAAACAGTCCTGTCAGGTGCAGAAAACACTAAACAGAAAATAACTACCCACAAAACACGTGGGAAAAAGCTACCTAAGTATGGTTCCCAATCAGAGACAACAATAGTCAGCTGTCCCTGATTGAGAACCATACCCGGCCAAAACAAAGAAATACAAAACATAGAAAAAGGAACATAGAATGCCCACCCAAACCACACCAAACCAAAATAGAGACATAAAAATTTTTTTTAAAAGTCTCAACGTCAACAGTGAAGAGGCGACTCGGGGATGCTGGCCTTCTAGGCAGAGTTGCAAAGAAAAAGCCATATATCAGACTGGCCAATAAAAAGAAAAGATTAAGATGGGCAAAAGAACACAGATACTGGACAGAGGAACTCTGCCTAGAAGGCCAGCATCCCGGAGTCGCCTCTTCACTGTTGACATTGAGACTGGTGTTTTGAGGGTACTATTTAATGAAGCTGCCAGTTGAGGACTTGTGAGGCGTCTGTTTAGCCCTATGCAGACCTAAGACAGTTGTGCTAACTGACAGACCAAGAAGAAAGCCTGTCACTCAATTGACTTCAGATTGGCTACATAAGCCTAAGACAAAGTTCTCTCCATGCACAGAACATGGTGCTGACCTGACCCAACATCCATTTTGGCCACAGTTTGATCTGGTCTGTTTGACGTGACCTCTCACCATTAATGTGTTAGGAGCTCAATCCATGCAATGCCACACACTGACCCCTAAGCTATCTGATGTCTGATGTGCTTATTGCCCTCCCATATTCATAAAGCATCTCAGAGTAGGAGTGTTGATCTAGGATCAGTGTTGCATTTTAGATTATAATGAATGTGATTATATTGACAGGGGGACCTGGTCCTAGATAAGCAGTCCTATGAATACGGTCTTAGGCCTCCCTATCGCAGTAGTAGTCCCTCTGCCACTCAGTCATGCCGCTCAGTTGTCTTAAAGACTCATCTGCTTTTGTAGCTGACAGCCAGAAAAGGAGGGAAAATGGGAAGAAGTGAGGCAAAGTTATATAACATAAAAGGCTTCAAGGAGGCTTCAGTTGGACTCGGCCTGGGCTCAGACGTGAAGGACTGTCTGACTCTGTTTAATAAAAACAAAGCACTCTGGGTAAACTCCACTGGGAAATAGCGAGGGAGGACTTATGTGGCTCAAACAGAGACAAACAGACAGTAGGACAGACCAACAGAGAAGAAATCACACTGATGGGGTGGGACTCAATTCCTTTTCTTTTCATTTCACAAGCTAGAATTTAAGACTATTCATTATTAACTTGAGGACCGTCAAACCATGCAATGCCTTGTGCCATTGCCTTCATCAGTGGACTGCATAGAACATGAAAAGACAGGCATCTCAGAAGAACTTCACTTATCTCTGAATGACTGAAGGAAAAAGAAGAGGAATGATTGAATAATGTGATGTTTACTACCGGAGACTCATCAGTCATACTGTACATGCCTATGCTTAACAACTCTTTAAATTAAAGCACTTAGCAATTAACAGTGAATAACCGAGCCAAGAGACAGGTTCAAATGATATGTGACATACTAAAAGAGGCCGTTCATTTAGGTTCAAAGAGACCGTATCCTAAGAAGGAAATAAATAGACAAAGAGCCTGAAAAGTATATGTGTGTGTGTGTGTGTGTGGGTGGGTGTGTGTCCGGACATGTGTCTCTGTTCGTGTGTGTGTCAAATTGTCTCAGGCTTTAAAACATCGATAATTGCTGCATAAAATCTCAAACAATATGTCATACTTGGAGACAACTTTATTAGCTTCTCTCCTGATAACAACACTTACTGACTTGACTTGTCCCCTGTGGAGCATAAAACTGACAACACAGAGGGGAAGGTAATATAATAGACCCACACATACATACTCTCTGTCTACAACTCAATCATATCATCCCACTGTCTGTTTAAAGACCACAGATGATCAAACACAGACCAGATTCAACTCCCACCACCTGTCATATGTCCCAAATGGCTCCCTATTTTTAAATATAACTAGGCAAGTCAGTTAAGAACAAACTGTTATTTACAATGACCGCTTACCGGGGAACAGTGGGTTAACTGCCTTGTTCAGGTGCAGATTGACAGATTTTTACCTTGTCAACTTGGGGATTCAATCCAGCAACCTTGCGGTTACTGGCCCAACACTCTAACCACTAGGCTACGTGCCACCCCCATTCCCTATATACAGCACTGCTTTTGACCAGGGCCCATATGGTCCATTATATAGTGCACTATAGGGAATCAGACGCCATTTGGGATCCACCCCTGCTCAAAGCTGCACTTATTGCAATTAATGAAGAACCCCATTTAAGTGACTTTCTAAAAACAATAGGCACTACTCCTCTAAAGCATATCCTCTGTCTATGCTGCCCTTCTGGAGTACTGCGTGAGCCTCATAAACTATGTGAAACACTTCAATAATAACATTGAATTGAAGCCACTGAATAAAGCGCCAATCCAATAAGTAAATACCGTCAGAGAGAGACAAGGACTCAAAGGCAAAAGGGTGTGTCCTCAGTGCTCCACTTTCTTCGACCAATAGACATGACTGCAATTAATGCCATAGTATAAATCCCTTAGCTTAGAGGGAAAACAGTCAGGATGTGTCCTAAATGGGACACTACTCCTTATGTAGTGCACTACTACAGTACACTATATAGGGGACAGGGTTCCAAATGGGACACACCCTTTTGAGACAAACCCTCAGTCTAAATGGAACACAGTTAAAGTAAGACCATGTGGATCAGGAGGATGTAACAAATCACCATGGGACATTCCTTATTAATTACTGCTGTTGGTGAGGATATTCAATAAAACATAAAAAAATGACCATGCATCAAATAGCACACCATTCGACTAGAAGCAGATTTCTATAATAAAAAACGATATGATCATTGAGCTGTTCAACAGAGCTTATGACATCCACAAGACTGAGTGACACCATCGTTTTTCATCAAGGCAAGGTTTGAACGCAATCTTTCCCCCTTTGACAAGTTTTCACTTCACCTGGATTCCAAAGTAGTTGCATCAGGTGTGTAGATCACTGCACACGCCCACCAAAAGTGAATCAACTTCTGGCAGAGGAAGAGAGAGATAGGGGGAAATGGGGACAAGGAAGAGAAGGAGGATAGAAGAGGAGGATGACACAGAAGAGTGGGCTCCTTTAGTCAATGTGAGAGTGTCCTGGCAGGTTTCTGTTGCAGTGTCTCTGAGGGCTGAGCAGAGACACTAGATCACTGATGTTGGCACCACCACTCAAGTACGCACGTCACACACACGTCACACGCACGTCACACGCAGGTTGCAGGCATGCACCCACGTCACACAAGCAGACAAGCGTGGATGCACGGACGCACAAACGCATCCCCACCCCAGCTGCTGTGTCTCAGTGTCTCCCTCCACAGGGTGGGACAGCATGAGACTCACACAGAAATGTATGTGTGTGTGTGTGTGTGTGTGTGTGTGTGTGTGTGTGTGTGTGTGTGTGTGTGTGTGTGTGTGTGTGTGTGTGTGTGTGTGTGTGTGTGTGTGTGTGTGTGTGTGTGTGTGTGTGTGTGTGTGTGTGTACTGAGTGTTCAAAACATTAGGAACACCTGCTCTTTCAAAGACATAGACGGACCAAGTGAATCCAGGTGAAAGCTGTGATCCCTTAAATATGTCACTTGATAAATCCACTTCAATCAGTGTAGATGAAGGGGAGGAGACAGGTTAGAGAAGGATTTCTAAGCACTGAGACAATTTAAACAAAAAATTTAAGTGCCTTTGAACGGGGCCTGGTAGTAGGTGCCAGGCGCACCGGTTCGAGCGTGTCAAGAATTGCAAAGCTGGGTGTTTCGGCGTATGCTGTCAATGTCTCAATTGAGACCTCACAGGCCCAACACTTGGGGGAAGGAGAGCTAACTGGCACGGAGAACAAATGCAGAGTTTAGACTGCCATACATAAATCTACATCAGCCCAGGAGGAGATCCAATGACATACAATGGTTGACTATCTTCTCAGTGGGGTTGTTGAGTATCTTCAGGACACCCTCTCCACCATGCCCACCACAGTAGGTTTGATCTCAACATCAAACCCTGAGATCACAGCAGGAGAAGCTGGGTTAAATTGGTTGAAATGATGTCATAGTGACCCACTGGGATTAGACTGGCACTAAAAGACTGGCAAACCAGTTGATACAGTAGATCACTGGTCTCTGTTGTCCTAAAGACCCACCTTTCTGTGGAAGACAGACAGAATAAACTACAGCCTTTAGTTATGATGTCAATGAATTAACCAGGAACCGCTTTGGCCATTCTGTTCTGTGAACCTGTTCTAGAGGAGAGGATCACATCACTCATTATAATGGAAACTTCATGCTTACAATTTTATTTATATTTTGTATTTTTTTATGCATTTATTTATTTGTTATTTATTTTCTTTAAATTTGTTAGACTTTTTTTTCATACTTACAATACATACTGTACACATGAACTGTGTGAGAGTGATGAAGAAATGTTGTAAGTAATAGGAAAATAATGGGAGCGAGATGGATAATCAAACAGTAAGAGTGCCCACATCTCTGACTTGGTACTGACGAAAATGACTTATTACAAAAAAACACAAGGAAGCGGTAACATTAAAGTATTAGAACATGAAGGACAAACAATACACCATCAAGACACTATCAAACATGTATCAGTCTTTCTGCAACAGAGCCATCCTTATGTGTGAGGGTGTCTACTACCACTATCAAACATGTATCAGTCTTTCTGCAACAGAGCCATCCTTATGTGTGAGGGTGGTGTCTTTCTGCAACAGAGCCATCCTACTACACTATCAAACATGTATCAGTCTTTCTGCAACAGAGCCATCCTTATGTGTGAGGGTGTCTACTACTACTATCAAACATGTATCAGTCTTTCTGCAACAGAGCCATCCTTATGTGTGAGGGTGTCTACTACCACTATCAAACATGTATCAGTCTTTCTGCAACAGAGCCATCCTTATGTGTGAGGGTGTCTACTACCACTATCAAACATGTATCAGTCTTTCTGCAACAGAGCCATCCTTATGTGTGAGGGTGCGTGTGCATGATAGTGATATAAAATATATGTCATAGTTTCCTTTTTCATGATCGTAACCTTGTGAAACCCGAACCCTCCAAGATCCCCCCATAGTTCCCCAATAGCTGTCCCTCAACCCCCTCGGAAGAAAAAAACAACAACAATTAATTCCAATCCCCACCCCCAAGAATCCCCCAATGCACCAACAACCAAGAGAATGAACTAAAGAGACAAAAGAAAAGGACAGAAGAAAACAGAAAACAACTATGCAAAAATAAGAATAAGAATAATAAGAATAATAATAATAATACATTTAAATCAAAGGACATCAAGGACAACTGAAATCATAACAGCAATGCCTACTTTATATGTTCGTGTGCATGTCTGGCACTATTACATGTATGTGTGTGTTCTTGTATGTGTTTA
Source organism: Oncorhynchus tshawytscha (assembly GCF_018296145.1). NCBI lineage: Eukaryota > Metazoa > Chordata > Actinopteri > Salmoniformes > Salmonidae > Oncorhynchus > Oncorhynchus tshawytscha. The sequence continues at coordinate 51,487,095 of NC_056431.1, read as the reverse complement.
TTTGAATGAGAGTGTGTGTATATGCATGTGTACAAACACCTGCACAGCATCAGCCTCAGGCAAACAGGCATTAGTTGTAAAAACACTGCCACTTAGAGTCATTCAAATGTACTTTTATTATGTTTTATTTGGACTTTTCCCCCCCCCTCTATCTTTTGACCATCATTCTCTCTCTCACACAGCAACTCCACTCCCACTTGTCTCCAATTCCACATCCCAACCCTCAGCATCCCTCAGCCCATCCCATCTATCTCTGCTGGCCACCCACTTCGTGTTTCTACGCAACACATATCTTTCAACTGTGCTATAATGTTTAACGTACAATTTCAATCTATCTAATCAAATAGAATCTTCAGACTGCGTGTTGAAGATAAATACTTTTACTAAGAGTATTAGTATATTAGTAATTGACTGACCGGGTCTCTCCAGATCTCCTAACATTACTATTTCTAGGGTCAATTTTAGATCAATGCTATGCATTTTCAGCCATTCCTGAACCTGAGACCAGAAACAGGCAATACCAAAATAAATGGTCTATTGATTCTGTATCCTCACAACAAAATCTGCAGAGCTTCAATGACATCACTATTGTAAATCTTTCAAAAAGACACAAGGCCATTAGACAGTTATTTGAATTGCCTGCCTTGCTCTACCTATTTGATATAGATATAGCACCTCTCAGAGGAGGCAGAGAAAAAAGTTCAACAGCGTAAGACCTACAAAAACTGTCTGTCTGAGTCTTTAACACCCACCTGTTTTACATCTTGTTTACTCCTCTCACAGCAGAAACAGAAGCAGACTCTGTCATTGTCCAAAGCTTAATGAGGCAAAGTCAAAGAGCGGGCTGCCACCATCACCACTGCTTTATAAACTGCTGAGGGTAGCCGGGTGGCTGGGCTCTATGCCAGCAGAGGCACAGCAGGGCGCATCATTGGGGGGGGGACTCAATTGGTCCATGCAATAGAGTGCAGGGTTGAATCGGAAACTACTATGCATTCCCATGGGAATTATACATGTAATGACTGTAATGACTGACTGTTACAGTGGGGTAACCTGGCTTACTGCCTTGACACAGTGTGTTAACCTGGTTTACTGCCTTGACACAGTGTGTTAACCTGGTTTACTGCCTTGATACAGTGGGGTAACCTGGCTTACTGCCTTGATACAGTGTGGTAACCTGGTTTACTGCCTTGACACAGTGTGTTAACCTGGCTTACTGCCTTGATACAGTGGGGTAACCTGGCTTACTGCCTTGATACAGTGTGGTAACCTGGTTTACTGCCTTGACACAGTGTGTTAACCTGGCTTACTGCCTTGATACAGTGGGGTAACCTGACTTACTGCCTTGATACAGAGTGGTAACCTGACTTACTGCCTTGATACAGTGTGGTAACCTGACTTACTGCCTTGATACAGTGTGGTAACCTGGCTTCAGCCCCACAGTAACTGTCATCCAAACCTCTTCTATGTCTCTCTTTCCCAGAGGACATCATAACTCACTTACAACATGTTGCTGAAATGAGAGAGCAGTGCAGCTGAAAAAGACATACACCGGTGTTGAAATAGTGTAATTACAAGTCCTACCTTTGTCCATCTGCTACCTACCCATCAAACTATCAATCTTTCTATCATTGCACCATCCATCATCCATCTATCCCCCAACACACACACTACATACGCTCTCACACACACATATGCATATTGATGCCACACACACAAACACACTCACACATTGACACACTTTCACATACGCTGCTGTTACTGTTTATTATATATCCTGATTACCTAGTCACTATTACCCCTACTCACACGTACATACTGTATTACCTCAATTACCTCAACTACCTCCCAGCCCTGCACATTGACTCGGTGCTCCTTGTGTATAGCCTCGTTATTGTTATTATTGTGTTACTATTTCCTTTTTTATTTAGCACATATTTGTCTTACTTTTTAACTCTGCATTGTTGTGAATGGGCTCGTAAGTAAGCATTTCACTGTTCAGTCTACACCTGTTGTATTCGGCTCATGTGACCAATACGATTTGATTTGATTTGATTTACAACATGAACAGACCCCTAGAACATCCCAACAAGATATCACGGTTCGACATGGTTTGACTTCAGTATTCAACATTTGTTTGGGAGGGGGGGGGTGGAGGGACGTCAAATTTCGACGGTTAGGGTTTAGGCATTCATTCTGAATGGTTATGGTAAGGGTTAAGGTTTGGGATAGGGTTAAAACAAAATAACAAATCAACGAGTGCCTAGCACTGGGATTGAACACACAACCCTCAGGCAGGACTTTCGCTACATTGAGCTGAGCAGATAGACAAGGCTGTCGAGACAAAATAACAGTCATCATGCAGTCTTCAAGGCCATGCTAGACACACACACACACACACACACACACACGCGCACATACACACGTACATACACACATGCTAGACAGACAGGGACAGACTAGATACATGCATGGGCTGATGCTGGGCTGGTGTGTTAACTAAACACACACAGGGGAGCACTGATGTCTGTCTGAACAAACTCAGATGTCTTGTCTGTTCTTATACCAACATGCCCATCAATGATTCAGGCCAAGGGTTTGAAAATAAGACATAAATGAATTTTTTTGGCACACATACAGTATATCACAAAAGTGAGTACACCCCTCACTTTTTTGTAAATATTTGAGTATATATTTTCATGTGACAACACTGAAGAAATGACACTTTTCTACAATGTAAAGTAGTGAGTGTACAGCTTGTATAACAGTGTAAATTTGCTGTCCCCTCAAAGTAATTCAACACACAGCCATTAATGTCTAAACCGCTGGCAACAAAAGTGAGTACACCCCTAAGTGTACTCACACCCTCCCCGGTGTCATGTTACAAAGTCTCAGGTGTGAATGGGGAGCAGGTGTGTTACATTTGGTGTCATCGCTCTCACACTCCCTCCTACTGACTGGTCACTGGAAGTTCAACATGGCACCTCATGGCAAAGAACTCTCTGAGGATCTGAAAAAAAGAATTGTTGCTCTACATAAAGGGCCTGGGCTATAAGAAGATTGCCAAGACCCTGAAACTGAGCTGCAGCACTGTGGTCAAGACCATACAGCGGTTTAACTGGACAGGTCCCACTCAGAACAGGCCTCGCCATGGTGGACCAAAGAAGTTGAGTGCACGTGCTCAGCGTCATATCCAGAAGTTGTCTTTGGGAAATAGACGTATGAGTGCTGCCAGCATTGCTGCAGAGGTTGAAGGGGTTTGGGGTCAGCCTGTCAGTGCTCCGACCATACGCCGTACACTGCATCAAATTGGTCTGCATGGCTGTCATCCCAGAAGGAAGCCTCTTCTAAAGATGATGCACAAGAAAGCCCGCAAACAGTTTGCTGACGACAAGCAGACTAAGGACATGGATTACTGGAACCATGTCCTATGGTCTGATGAGACCAAGATACGACCCCAAACACACCTCCAAGACGACCACTGCCTTGCTAAAGAAGCTGAGGGTAAAGGTGATGGACTGGCCAAGCATGTATCCAGACCTAAACCCTATTGAGCATCTGTGGGAAGGTGGAGGAGTGCAAGGTCTCTAACATCCACCAACTCCGTGATGTCGTCATGGAGGAGTGGAAGAGGACTCCAGAGGCAACCTGTGAAGCTCTGGTGAACTCCATGCCCAAGAGGGTTAAGGCAGTGCTGGAAAATGATGGTGGCCACACAAAATATTGACACTTTGGGCCCAATTTAGACATTTTCACTTAGGGGTGTACTTACTTTTGTACATTAATGGCTGTGTGCTGAGTTATTTTGAGGGGACAGCAAATGTACACTGTTATACAAGCTGTACACTCACTACTTTACATTGTAGCAAAGTGTCATTTATTCAGTGTTGTCACATGAAAAGATCCACCCAGGTCTGTCCAGGAGGCAATTTCTGCTGCAATGTGTTTGACAAGTTTGCAAACTTGTCAAATACCGGCCAGCATGTCCCCCTCATCTAACCCAACCCACCTCCACTTGTCCTCTCTCTGCTCCCCTTAAATTAAACCTCTAACACTGTAAACACCCTCCAGTTGGGAAGCCTTCAATGGGGCCCTTGTCCAAGCCAAGGCATTGGACTCAGTTGTGAGGAGGGGAGGCCTGGCAGCAGACATATTTACTTTGAGACATAAAACATTTAGCCCAGCCTGACTTACACTCTGTTGGGAGGGAGTGTTGTGCTTCCCTTCCAGGGTCAGGGAGGTCTGTCTGTCTGTCGGTCAGTCGGTCGGTTGGTCTGTCTGTCTGTCGCTCGCTACCCCAGTCTGCCCCAGTCTCCCCAGTCTGCCCCAGTCTCCCCAGTCTGCCCCAGTCTCTCCCAGCTTGCCCCAGTCTCCCCAGTCTGCTCCAGTCTCCCCCAGTCTGCTCCAGTCTCCCCAGTCTGCCACAGTCTCCCCAGTCTCCTCCAGTCTTCCCCAGTTTCCCCCAGTCTGCCCCAGTCTATCCCAGTCTCCCCAGTCTGCCCCAGTCTCCTCCAGTCTGCCCCAGTCTCCCCAGTCTGCCACAGTCTCCCCAGTCTGCCCCAGCTTGCCCCAGTCTCCCCCAGTCTGCCCCAGCTTGCCCCAGTCTCCCCCAGTCTGCCCCAGTCTCCCCCAGTCTGCCCCAGTCTCCCCAGTCTGCCCCAGTCTCCCCAGTCTGCCCCAGCTTGCCCCAGTCTCCCCAGTCTGCCCCAGCTTGCCCCAGTCTCCCCAGTCTGCCCCAGTCTCCCCAGTCTGCCCCAGTCTCCCCAGTCTGCCCCAGTCTTCCCCAGTCTCCCCCAGTCTCCCCAGTCTGCCCCAGCTTGCTCCAGTCTCCCCCAGTCTGCCCCAGTCTCCCCATTCTGCCCCAGTCTTCCCCAGTCTGCCCAGTCTGCCCCAGTCTCCCCCAGTCTGCCACAGTCTCCCCAGTCTGCCCCAGCTTGCCCCAGTCTGCCCCAGTCTCCTCCAGTCTCCCCCAGTCTGCCCCAGTCTCCTCCAGTCTGCCCCAGTCTCCCCAGTCTGCCCCAGTCATCTCCCCCAGTCTCCTGCAGTCTGCCCCAGTCTCCCCCAGTCTGCCCCAGTCTATCCCAGTCTCCTCCAGTCTCTCAGCCCCAGTCTGCCCCAGTCTGTCCCAGTCTCCCCCAGTCTGCCCCAGTCTCCTCCAGTCTGCCCCAGTCTCCCCAGTCTGCCCCAGTCATCTCCCCCAGTCTCCTCTAGTCTGCCCCAGTCTCCCCAGTCTGCCCCAGTCTCCCCAGTCTCCTCCAGTCTTCCCCAGTCTCCCCAGTCTGCCCCAGTCTATCCCAGTCTCCTCCAGTCTGCCTCAGTCTCCCCAGTCTGCCCCAGTTTGTCCCAGTCACCCCCAGTCTGCCCCAGTCTCCCCCAATCTCCTCCAGTCTGTCCCAGTCTCCCTCAGTCTGCCCCAGTCTCCTCCAGTCTGCCCCAGTCTCACCCAGTCTGCCCCAGTCTCCCCCAGTCTCCTCCAGTCTTCCCCAGTCTCCCCAGTCTGCCCCAGTCTATCCCAGTCTCCCCCAGTCTGCCCCAGTCTCCTCCAGTCTGCCCCAGTCTCCCCAGTCTGCCCCAGTCATCTCCCCCAGTCTCCTCCAGTCTGCCCCAGTCTCCCCCAGTCTGCCCCAGTCTATCCCAGTCTCCTCCAGTCTGCCTCAGTCTCCCCAGTCTGCCCCAGTCTGTCCCAGTCTCCCTCAGTCTGCCCCAGTCTCCTCCAGTCTGCCCCAGTCTCCCCCAGTCTGCCCCAGTCTCCCCAGTCTCCTCCAGTCTTCCCCAGTCTCCCCCAGTCTGCCCCAGTCTATCCCAGTCTCCCCCAGTCTGCCCCAGTCTCCTCCAGTCTGCCCCAGTCTCCCCAGTCTGCCCCAGTCTCCCCAGTCTGCCCCAGTCTATCCCAGTCTCCCCCAGTCTGCCACAGTCTCCTCCAGTCTGCCCCAGTCTCCCCCAGTCTGCCCCAGTCTCCTCCAGTCTGCCCCAGTCTCCCCCAGTCTCCTCCAGTCTCCTCCAGTCTCCCCCAGTCTGCCCCAGTCTCCCCCAGTCTGCTCCAGGCCACAGGGGAGGAGGGGAGAGAAGCCAGGTGTGAAGGTCATCCAAAGATGGAGGCCTTTCTCCTATGACCGTGATGGTTAAGCAAACACATACACACACACCAGCCCAACAGGTGCTCTTTTCTCCAGGGATAAAGGAGAAGGAGCAGTGGAGGGGAGGATGAGGGAGAGAAATATAGAGGAAACCTTTCCCAAAGTAAAGGCCCTCAAAGGGATTTAAATGTTCCTGGAATCCCAGCGTGGTTGGCCACAGTCAGAACATGAAAGGAAAGCAGGTCCCACTATCACCGCTTTGAGGTTTCCCTTCACATTAACATGGAGCTGAGGTCAGGCTAATCCATATGTTACAGTTTTTCTCAGTCGCTTTTGTGCATTTCTTAGATCAAAAGTGCAATTCTTGATACTACTTGTACAAATTCCAAATAATCTAGTCACTTGTGCACATCATTAAAGCAATTTCCTATTCCTTTGAACAAATTGCAATTGATAATGTACAAGTGTCAGCTTTTTTCCACATTATCAATTGCTCATGTCATGTTGATCAAAATATAGTAAATGGTTCTATGTTGAATAGTCTTTCCCCTCAAAACATCTAGGCATTAGTTCCTTGCATAAGCCATTAAATGCAAAATTGTTGAACTATTTGTCATAAACTGTCAAGCATAGTTTTACACATTTCTATTAGACCCTTTGTACAAAAACGTGAATTGATGAATTGTGCAGGTGAAATTGACCCTCACTCATGAAGGAATGTAAAGTGTTAGTTCAACCAACAATCAACCAGTTGTCTAAATTGCTCAAAGGTGCATCTCATGAAGAATCAATTGGCAAGCATATATAGACAGACCACAACACAGAGTTGCAATTTTCCAATAATGGATGGACCAGGAAACGAACAGGGTCAACAGCCAAGAGGAGGAAGAAGAGGAGCAAGGATGCGTGGTGGAAGGCAAAACAGAGGAAGAGGCAGAAGAGGACATAGGCGCATATCTGATGACATAAGGGCCACTATTGTAGACCATGTTGTCAATCATGGCCTTACAATGGCTGAGGCGGGTCGAAGGATGAATATTGGGAGATCAACCGTGTCCTCAATAGTTCAAACGTTTCGAAGAGAGAACAGGTATTCCACCAATGTACAGTGCACTGTTACTGTATATAAGCAGTATACTGTATACTTCCTACAATGCTTCATATTACAGTAGTCCACTTGTATTTCACAGCATACAGAAATATACTCTATACAGATACATACTGCACCTTACATGCACCCACCTGTATGTTTTACAGTAAAATGTGTGTTTGCATAGTTTTTGTCTATGTGAAAGTGTGCGATGCATCACTACATCTTTCCCCACATAGGACTGCAAGATTACCTCAAACCGGTGGCAGGGGACGCCTTTTCACACCTCAACAGGAGGAGGCTATTTGCACCATGGTTCGAGCAAACAATGCCATGAGACTCAGGGAAATACAAAGGACCATTATAGAAGACAACGATGTCTTTGAAAACATCCACACGGTTAGCATCTCAACTATCGACAGGGTGCTGCATAGAAACCAGATGAGTATGAAACAGCTGTACCGTGTACCATTCCAAAGGAATGAGGACAGAGTTAAAGAGCTACGGTACCAGTATGTACAGGTAAAACATTTATCTATGTAACTACTTTACAGCAACATTTTATAGTGATACATAGTACAGTAAGCATAAACTGCACACATTTCCATTGCTGTGGAAGGAACATGCAATATATGTACATTTTATGTCACTCTTCCTTACCAAAACAAATTCAACTGTGTGTTCTGGGATATAGCGTATAATGGAGTTGGAATCAAGTGAACCCTCTCACAACTTTGTATACGTGGATGAGGCTGGCTTCAACCTGACCAAATGCAGAAGGCGGGGTCGGAATATCATCGGTCACAAAGCTACTGTGGATTTGCCAGGCCAACGGGGAGGAAATATCACCATGTGTGCTGCTATTTCGGAGCATGGTGTCCTAACCCATATCCCCCTTATAGGGCCATACAACACCCAGCATCTACTCAACTTTTTAGAGACTCTCTACAGGGCTCTCATCCCTGATGATGAGAGGGGTCAGTTTAGAGAGGATTTGCCAAAGTATGTGGGTATTTGTGATAATGTGAGTTTCCATCGATCAAACATCATAAGGCAATGGTTTGTGACCCACCCGAGGATGCTCATAGAATTCCTCCCACCTTATTCACCATTCCTTAACCCAATTGGGGAGTTCTTTTCAGCATGGAGGTGGAAGGTGTACGATCGTCAGCCACACACACAGATGACCCTGCTGGCTGCAATGGATGCAGCATGTGAGGACATCACTGTAGACGCCTGCAGAGGATGGATAAGGCATTCCAAAAGATTCTTTCCACGCATTGGAAGGGAAAATATCCGCTGTGATGTGGATGAGAGTATGTGGGCCGACAGACAGGAACTTCTGGATGTGTAGAGACAGCACAATAGTGCTGCGGGCAAAGTTGTGCTTTAGGGGAGGTTTCCTGTGTTTCTTTCTAATTTAGTTTTTTTTCCTTTGTGCCCCTTGGGTTGTCCAATCTCTTTCAATCAATAACCCACATACAGTAATATGTAAATAGTACTGTTGAAATTGATATATGCCATAGAAGTGCAGCCTTGTGCATTTTCAATACAGTAACTGTCATCCAAACTGTAGCCTAAGTTTACATCAGGTAATACTGTCAAAGTACACAGTTACATTGACAACATGCCTAAACATTTTGATGTTTGTGAACAATGACTCATTCTGATGACAATGACATGATCATTGGCATGAATATTTACTTTTGAGAGATATACTAAGGATTTTTAGTGACTGACTAGCTTTAGAAACATATCTATTGTATATTGCAGTTTGTACAAATTGTTCTGAGAAATGCACTTATTATTTTGCACATGTTAAGGATGATGTGAAAAATGCACCAAAGCGACTGAGAAAAACTGTAAAAGGATTAGCTATAGGAGATGTATAGGGGATCCTGGTTAATGGTTTCTCCCATTAATATTATGTCTGTGTCCCAAATGGCACCTATATAGGGCCCATAGGAAATAGGGTGCCATTTGGGAAAGGCTATGATTATGGAAAGGCACATACAGTACGAACACTGACATTATTCCAACACCTCGGAGCTAAATATCCCAGGTAGATATTGACAGTACTGTACAGTGTTCCTGGAATCATATGAGGAAACAGTGACTGGAAACAGGGGTTGGTCCTTATCTGTGTCATGCAGGCGTCTTGCCTGCAGTCTTTTATCAGAGTCGTTTGCCTCATTAATGGGTTGCACGCTAACCATGGCACCATGCCGTACTGCACCACATCTCAGAGTTGACTGGCCCTCGTGTCATCTGAAAACGCTAACACCTCTTTGATGTCTCGGGATGGAAAAATGAAAAGAGGGGAGAGGATGGGGCTGGGTGGGTATCGTAATCAACGACATGGCTAGGAGGAAATAATGGGAAAGGTTTGTCCAAGACACCACAGAGATTAATATTTCTTTCCAGTATTGTACAAATTCAGTGTGGCTCGAAATTGGCCATAAACAAGTGGGTTGTAGCTATGAGAAAGATAATTTATCAAGTTGGTTATAAACAAAGTGTTTGGTTACTAAACTGTGAGTCCCACTGTAGGAGGTAGTGGAGGCTATAGAATCAGAATGGCTAGGATGGCATTGTATTTCTTGCGGGCTGGTTCTGACTGGACACACACACATACACACAAACCCTGGACATTAATCACTGTCAACCCTCTCCTCTGTCTAAATGTGTCTGGGAGGAACATCAGTGCCCCCGCACAAAACTACTGATTGCCATAGAAACAAGCGCCAAACTGACGCAAAACAAGCCAGTGACAAGGAGAGAAGTGGTTTGGTTTAGCTCACAAAGTATTTCAGCATTTAAAGGCGCAATATGCAGAAATTGCTCTGCCATTTCCTGGTTACCAAAATTCGAATAGTTCGCCTAATTTCAATTTGTGTGACAAAACAAGCAATGTATAGTGTAGAAAATCATTGTACTATCATTGTACTATTGTACACTGTGAAATATCCTTTCAATTACCAAATATATTTTATTTTAATCTGTTTAAAGCTGATGTACAAAACTGAGAGTAAACTAAACTTAATGGGAAGCATAGAAATAGCGCACATAAAACATATCCACTGCTTCCTATACTTGCTTACAATGAGAATGACAGATCTATAACTCACATTTCTATCTGAATTTGGTCAGGTCGTTCAAAAAGTTACATATTGCAGCTTTAATTTATAAAAGCTGCAAGGACAAATATTAATATACATGACACTTTATGCTGCCGTTCATAGTGTTTACCTCTTGAGAAAACATTCAGAGCCTCTTGTGTGCTGTTCTTTAGCCTGGATGAGACCATGCCTCCCAGAACTGTATGGTTTGAGGCTGAGGACTTAAGACACCTCTCAACCATACAAACCATGAAACACATTCGGCCCCCATTTTAAGAACGCAAAAAAGCAAGGCTAGCATCGAAACAGCTTTCAGAATGCCTTGTGGTGCTGAGTCAGTGCTGTTGTATTGGAAGTGTTCTTATCTGGTTTGACAATAGCTCTGTCTGTGTTTTTCCGGCTGTCGAAATGTCACCCATTGTGTCTGACCACTGAACTGTCACTGTACCCACATTGCATCCGCTCACCATAACCAGAGTGCTGCTTGGTATCCAGCTACTCAGAGCCCTGGTAAGAGACCCTTTTTGGGAGTGTGGAGGATAACTTGGGGTTTTGGCATCAGACTAATGGATTCCTCTCAACTGCCAAACAAAAGGTAATTTAGAGACAAGAGAATTATTCCCCTGAACGCCTGGCTGCTGAGTGCAGTTGGTTCTACTGTGTCAGGTCCAAATGTCACCATATTCCCTTTATAGTGCACTACTTTTGACCTGGGCCCATAGTGCTCTGGTCAAAAGTCAGGCACTATATAGGGAATAGGGTGCAATTTGGGACATATACTATATCCAGTGGTGTAAAGTACTTAAGTAAAAATACTTTAATGTACTACTTAAGTCATTTTTTGGGCTATCTGTACTTTACTATTCTATTTATATTTTTGACTACTTTTACTCCACTACATTCCTAAAGAAAATTATGTACTTACTTTTTACTCCATATATTTTCCTTGACACCCAAAAGTACTGTTTACATGTCAAATGCTTAGCAGGAGAGGAAAATGGTCCAATTCACACACTTATTGTCACATTCTGACCGTAGTTATTTTATTTAGGTCTTTGTTTTAGTATGGTCAGGGGGTGAGTTGGGTGGGTTGTCTATGTTCGTTTTTCTATGTTGGTTTTTGAGTTTGGCCTGGTATGGTTCTCAATCAGAGGCAGGTGTCGTTAGTTGTCTCTGATTGAGAATCATACTTAGGTAGCCTTTTTCCACCTGTGTTTTATTTTCTGTTCTGTGTTTTGTTGCACCGGCCAGGACTGTTCGTTTGTCATGTATTGTTTTTGTTTCAGTATTCATTCTTTATTAATTTACAATGAATACTTACCACGCTGCACCTTGGTCCTCTCTTTCTCCCGACGACAATCGTTACACTTATTAAGAGAACATCCCTGGTCATCGCTACTGCCTCTGCTCTGGCAGACTCACTAAATACCAATGCGTCATTTGTAAATTATGTCTGATGTTGGAGCATGCCCCTGGGTATTGGTCAATTAAAATATCAAGAAAATGGTGCTGTCTGGTTTTCTTAATATAAGGAATGTGAAATGATTTATACTTTTACTTTTGATACTTAAGTATATTTGAAATATATATACTTTTTGAAATTACATTTACTTTTCTTAAGTATTTTTAAAACCAAATACTTTTAGACTTTTACTCAAGTAGTATTTTACTAGGCGACTTTCACTTTTACTTGAGTCATTCTCCATTAAGGTATCTTGACTTTAACTTGAGTATGACCATTCAATACTTTTTCCAACACTGCCTGTATCTGTATCAGGCCAGTGTAGTAGGGCTATTCCAGCCTTCTAACCTTAGCCTCATCAAATCAAACAACACTGGGCCAATTGTGTGCTGCCCTATGGAACTCCCAATCACGGCCAGTTGTGAAACAGCCTGGAAGGATGGGATCCAAACACAGCATCCCCTAGGGACCTTGTCCATCCATCCACGTTTCAGAACTGTGTGGGTTTATCCCAACAGTAACTGTCAATCAACCCAATGGTGTTACATTTGTCCATGGTTTCAATAACAAACTCTGATTCTCCCATCACATTTAGCTTTGCAATATTATTAGGCCCACACTGTGACTCTTAGCCAGTGTAATTACCTTCTTTTTACTAGGCAAGTCAGTTAGGAACAAATTCTTATTTTCAATGACGGCCTAGGAACAGTGGGTTAACTACCTGTTCAAGGGCAGAACGACAGATTTTGTACCTTGTCAGCTCGGGGATTTGAACTTGCAACCTTTTGGTTACTAGTCCAATGCTCTAACCACTAGGCTACCCTGCCACCTTCTTAAGCCTAGGCGTCCCGCTAGACAACTTCCGGGGAAACTGGAGGGCGCCAATTCAAATAAATAATCATACAAATGTGGGATATTAAACATTTAGGTACATATAAAAGTGTCTTATATCGGTTGAAAACTTAAATTCTTGTTAATCTAACTGCACTGTCCGATTTACAGTAGCTATTACAGTGAAAACATGGCATGCGATTGTTTGAGGACGGAGCCCCACGTCAAAATATTTTTCTACCGGCACAGGTTTGATAAATTCACAAATAGCGATTAAATATTCACTTACTTTTTGAAAATCTTCCTCTGATTTGTCATCCAAAGGGTCCCAGCTATAACATGTTGTGTTGTTTTGTTAGATAAAATCCTTCTTTATATCCCCAAAAGTCAGTTTAGTTGGCGCCATCGATTTGAGTAATCCACTCGTTCAACATGAGAAAGGATTCCGAATTTCTACCCGTAAACTTTGTTTCAACAAGTCAAAATAAGTTTCTATATACCCATCATATACCCTAAAATGTAATCAAACTATATGATTTCTTACAGAAAGAAGTATGTTCAATATGAAACCGATTTTAGCAGGTGCCCTGTCTTCATGGCAAATTTCCACGACTGTGTCCTTCTACTAAAACTGTTAATTCTTATTCGTTTTTGGATTTACAAGCCTGATACCTTGGACATCTACTGCTGACACCCTGTTGAAGCCATAGGAATTGCATCCAGGGAGCAAATTTTCCTTATGACCTTATACTTGCCATTGTAAGAGGATGGTCTCTCAAATAAATGAAAATTACGTATGGTTTTTCTTTGGATTTTCTCCTACCATATCTATTGTGTTATATTCTCCTACATTATTTTAAAATTTCTACAAATTTCAAAATGTTTTCTTTCCAATGGTACCAATTATATGCATATCCTGGCTTCAGGGCCTGAGCAACATGCAGTTTACTTTGGACACGTCATTCAGGCAGAAATGGAAAAAACGGGGGCCTAGCCCTAAGAAGTTTTAAGGCCCTCTATTTCAGGGGTAGGTAACTAGATTCAGCTGGTGGCCAATTATGGGGCGCCAGAACATAATCATTTCTACACTGCAAATGACAGCAATTAAGCCCAATTATTGAAAATAACATAATATTTTCATACCTTGATTACATTGAGACACAATCACATATGTCTCTCTGTATTTGTGGGAATACTTGGTGTAAGGAGGCTGACCAGCTAGAGTCCAAAGGACTGGACAGAAAGATGGTAGACAGTTACAACTAGTTTTAATTTTATTTTCAAGCACAGGTGAATGGCTTTGTACAGTGGCGGGAACCCATTCATAAAAAGGGTCTGAATGCGCCTTCACTTCCTTTACTCCCAGGATGAGGCCTACATCAAGTTACTGTAAGTACACATCTCAATTACTGAAATTCAACCGCGGTTAGAGAACAGGTATTCACATACAGAGAACAGAATTAGGATTCTTAACAATATTAGGTGATCAGTGTAATAATGGCCAAGAGATCGCTAAAATGTGTTGTTTTTTGCTTCTGTGCCAGCTTGCTGTGTGTCTGCCCCGAGCAACAAACACTTTGTGCATACAGCTGCACATTACACACACCGGTGCTCAATAAACAATTAAATAGCACCTTTGTATCTGTGATGACTTATACTAGATGGTGACGAAGTGAGAACCGTCACACTTGTGATCAGATTACCTACATAAAAAAATATTTTAAGATGAATTCCTGGTGACTTTACTTTTATACCAAAATCACTTGCGGGCTGACCCCTGCTCTATTTGAACGTGCTCATGAGATATGGCGAAATAGACATGAAAACATGAAGAGAGCCGGGAGGGAAAAAGAGAAAAGGCCGGATGCTTAGGTTGAATCCCAAATGGCACCCTATTACCTGTACAGTGCACTATTTTCACCAGTGTTACTATAATCAACTGTTAATTACAGTATTACAGTATTCCGGGTCCTGGTCAAAAGTCTGCACTATATAGGGAATAGGGAGCCATGTAGGAGACACCCTTACTGTTGATTATCTGATTGTGTTGAAGAGTTACTGACCAGGGTGAGAGGATGTCACCAATGGCTCTGGCAGCTCTCTAGCCATGCCACACACACAAACACACATGCACAAACACACTAAAACACACACACACACACACACACTGTTATAGCCACTGGCTGTTCTCTAGTCATGCTGAGGACCACAGGACTGTCAGTCTCTAACACTAATGAGACCATTATACAGTATGTCCCACTCGAGACAGCTAATCAAAGACAGTTCATGGGCAAATTTGTTTGGTTCACTTTACAACCCCTCTGTATTATTGGATTGGGAAGAAGAAGAGGCCAAAACACAGGTGACTAAATTAAAATAAAAAATGATCGAAAATGTTCATATTCAACAGTGCTACAAAAATATAAAAAATGAAAAGCCAGACGTGATAGTCCTGGGGTCTGCTAGCTAGACTGCATTGATGTATGCCAAAGGTGTCTTCCTATACGAACCATGCCCTACAATACGCCTACAGCTATTTCCTCTCGGAGCAAAGCCTTAGGCAAGAATCGAGACTTCTCTCCCCTCAGGTAAGTCTAAAAAGGAAGGGAAAGGTTTTGTATTGTGTGACAGTGCATTTCCACTTTCACAAAAGACCTGTTCCTACGGGACATTGACCCTGGCCAAAAGGCCACAAGACCAAAGACTCATAGAGGCTATGGTGAGGGAGACAGCCTCAGAGGCCTACACACACACACACACACACACACACACACACACACACACACACACACACACACACACACACACACACACACACACACACACACACACACACACACAAACGCGCACACACTCACACAACACACACAGTCAGAGAGCTCCTCCTTGAACACAGGGGTATTAAATCACTGGAGCAGGGATAATGTTCCCACCATCACCACAAAGCCTCTAACACCCATCTCCTAACACAGTCCTCCGGGTCGCCTGTTCCTCTCAAAGAGACCCCTTTCCTAAAGCTTTGGGGGGGGGGGTTCACCATTTCACTATCATGCATCCACGGCATCAATGGGAATAGTGTTCCTCCCCCCACAATGGCCAAATCAACTGTGGGAGCGTTTTCTGCCTCTCCCCCTTTCTTTCTCCTCCTCATTGAGGCCTTGTAGGGCTGAACAGGCACATGCCTTCACGTTGCTTCATGTACAACTACAGCTAGACTTCCTTTGACAGCAAGGGGGTGCGACAATGGTCAGAAATGTAAAAACAAAAGCTGAGTGCATTCATAGTCTCTTGTCCAACAACAAAAGCATATCAACAATACATAATTTCTGTGGTCATTTGAGGTTAGGATGAGATACATACACTATAGTGCCCCTTCAGGACCATAACAAACATACATGTGTGCAAGTAACAATGATTATAACAAGGTAATTTCAGGGCAGAACAATCCCTTCATAAACTGTTGACCAGACTGTCAATCAACTGAATTTCAGCACTTAAAGAGATATTTTTTTTAACTCACGGGACTTTAAATGGCCATTGTCTTCTCTTTCTTCTCCAATCTGTCTGTTTACGACAATAAGGAGGGGAGGATGAGGAAAACAATAACAACAAGGACAACATCGATAAGACTCTGCAGACAACTTGAGCCTGTTCGCTCGCATCAAGCATTAATTAAGGGTTGCACACAGTACGCGGCCCGGAGGCAGAGCGGCCATATCGGATTTCACAGGCTGGTGAAACTGGCTAGAGCAGTGAACCGCAGAGACCAGGTTACACACGGAGGATCTGTCTCAAATGGCACCCTATCCATAGGGTTCTGGCCAAAGTGCACTACAGCGAATAGAGTGCCATTTAGGACGCACACAGACAGACACTGAAGACCATGCCACATACACAGCATTCAAACACAATGACCACCATGGGTCCTGAGAGATTGAATGGGTCCAGTCAGAGTCCAGAGACACTTCGTATAATAATTCATTCACATTCCATCCATGTATTCTCTCTGTGTGAGCAACCTCTCCACCCAGAGAGAAGCCCCACGTAGGCTCTCCCTTTTCTCACTAGTCTAGATTGTCTGGTGATAAAGCTTTAAAAATGACTTTTCATCCGTTCAACACTCTACCCTCACTTCCTTATTGCCTTAAGGCCTAAGAAAAGTCCCTGTATTTTGCTGGCAACGAGACAATAAAAAATAGTCAAACTATCCCAGAACCAGCCTTCATTTTTCCTGCTTAATGGCAAGTGAAATAATGAATCAAACAAGCAACAGGTCCCAGTTATCACTCTGCTAAATAGGCACTTTCCATTCTGTTATCTTTCCCCCTCACATGAGAAATCTAGGGCCCTGACCAGCTGTCCACAAGGGCACCAGTATTTTTACTGTCAACCGGGCAGCAGGTGAAATACAGTGGGGTCCGAAGTTATTAACACCCTTGATAAAGATGAGCAATAATGACTGTATAAAATAACATGCTGAGCTATATTAACATGCTGAGCTATATTGTATGGAAAAAAATGGAAATTATATTTTATACTAATACAATTGCTCAGAGAAATATATTTTGTTTAACGGGTAATATATATTTTTCCTCTCAACAACATAGTGGTCAAAATAAGTGACACACCTGTTTTGAATACCTTTCAATACCTCACCTTGTGAGAATAACGGAAATTAGCCTTTTTCTACAATGTAGATCCTTCCCCACATTGGGTAGGATCTTAAGGCTTGGATCTAGTGTATTTTAGGTACCACCCTCAGTACACCTGAATCACGACATTTTCATGCAATTCTACATCGATGCTCACTCAGTTCTCAAATTACAGCCAGGCACACAGTTCAAAGGTGCTAAGTACTCTCAGCCAGCAAAAGCTATTGGTGTGTCTGAGCCCCTACATCATTCCTCCATACAGAATCCTTCTACATCCTTGATATCCTCCCTCTGTACTTATGGACTGCCCTCTTCAATTCAAACCACAGGTTTTCAATGAGTTTCAAGTCCAGAGACTGAGATGGCCATTGCAAAATGTTGATTTTGTGGTCAATGAACCATTTCTTTGTGGATTTTGATGTGTGGTTGGGGTTATTGTCTTGCTGGAATATACACTTGCGGCCAAGCTACAGACTCCTGGCAGAGACAACCATGTTTTTGGCAAAAATGTCGGTACTGGGTAAAGTTCATGATGCTGTTGACCTTAACAAATGCCCCAGGCCAGGGGAAGCAAAATAGCCCCATAGCATCAAAGATCCACCATAGTATTTTACAGTAGATATGGGGTTATTTTCTGCTCCTGCATTCCCATTTCGACGCCAAACCCACCACTGGTGTGCATGGCAAAAGAGCTCTATTTACATGTCATCCTGACCAAAGCACCGGTTCCAATCCAAGTGCCAATAGCATTTAGCAAACTGCCGGTGTTTACAATTGTTGGATGACATGAAAATAGAGCTCTTTGGTCACACAGAGATGGATTTGAGGCAGAGCCAAGAGTTTAGGGAGTTGGTGACAGTCTAACCTGTCCTCCTTACACCAAACAAGCCCCATGACAGTCCCATCAGGGAGGAAACCTATCATCAGCACCAGTGGACAAACAAACAACTGAAGGATCTCCAGATAGATGGAATGGCAAAGAAGGGCCTTCACAAGTCATTGTGGCTCAAGCTATTATTCCAATGTATTTAAACAGTGGATGGCGATGGAAGGACTTGACTGTGTTTGACATTTGTGTTCAGAATATTAAACATTTGACAGTAAAGGACAGGTGTCTGCAAAGCCACAAAACAAGGTGGGTAGCACACACACACACACGCACTGACACACACACACACACACACACACACACACTGACACACACACACGCACTGACACACACACACGCACTGACACACACACACACGCACTGACACACACACACACGCACTGACACACACACACACACGCACTGCACACACACACACACACACACGCACTGACACACACACACACACGCACTGACACACACACACTTTTAGATCTAGCACCAATACCACCAAACACATCAGAGAGAGGTTTTCTCTGAAAAGGCATGTGGGTAGCTACGTAGTTGGGTTTTTTCTGCTCACCACTAACCCAATTACCAAATGAATAAAACTGAACCCCACTTTTAAAGGATAGATCACTCTCCCTCTCCCTCCAACGGCCCACAGCACTGAACAAAGCTCAACAAGAAAAACCAAACTCCCCAGACTGGAAGGAGAAAGAGGTAGGACAGAGCCAGACAGCCCTTACAGCAGTTCTGTTGGCATCTTTACCAAGTCAAAGTATGGCATTGGCAAGTTGCTTAGAAAGTAGTGGCATACTTCACTCACAATTCCACCATTGTAAAAGCGTGGATTATGTAAACAACTTCTCTGTGCCAAGCGACAGATCAATAGGTGAGGTGCTGTATAGCTATATGTTTATTATTGTCAAGAGGCATTCCTGACAGAATAACTCAGGGGCATTCTAACGATGAATCTGTCTCTATTGTGGCAGGAGTCCCCTTGAATACCAAGGGTTGGCTATTCAATATGCTTTGAGAGAAATAACACTGACATAACATTTCATTATTATGTAGACCCTATGAAAAACATAGTTCAATCAACATTTCATTTATTTCTGGGCCCAAAAAGGTGTCTTTTTTAAAATCATATTCTCACATCAACATTAGCTGGCAGCTGCACATAAACTAAAGTGATTGAAATGGAGCTAAACCTCTGCATGCGCATTATCTCTCCCCTATAGTACACAACACCAGATCCACTGTATCTTCAGAGTCTTCGTTATCTCCTCTGGCTCTGACACGCACGCTCTCCTCTGGCATCCAGCAGTCAGGACTATATTGAGCATGGGCTGCGTCTGAAATAGGGCTCTGGTCAAAAGTAGTGCACTAACAGGAAATAGGGTGACATTTCGGACGTATTCATGGTCTCCCATTTTTCCATCCAGGTACTGATATCTAACTGCAGCCGGCAGGTCGGTCAGATCAAGTTCCTCAGTCTGTCTGCATTAAACTTTTATCTCAGTTGTCCCCTCTCAATTGATGCGCCGACTGCCGACGTCAGAAATAATTCATATGGCTTAAATATGCACTATTAAAACTTTGATGAGCGCCAAGGACTCATTCCACCCATCTGACATATTAATGAATAGAAATAATTTATGCTGATATCAGATGGCTTTGACATTGCCATCCCCCCATATAATAGATATGTGGACACCATGGTTACATAGACCACCACTATAGTCGTCTGTCCACAAGGCTTGGTGTGTGTTTGTCTCCGAGAGACCCTTTGCTCAGTTAACCCACCAACCGAGAACTGTCAAGGGCCCTCATAAGTTCATTAAAGATGAAAACCTGTTTTACATTTGAAAGGATGGACTCAGGAATCTAAGACAGTACTTGAATTAACGTCCATCCGAGTAGGGGTTTGTGTGAATAGTAATAGAATGGGCAGGGCATTTGTTCAAGGCATGGTGCTGTAAAGACTTCAGTGAACTGCTGAACAAGGGCTCTGGTCCAAAGTAGTACACTATGAAGGAAATAGGGTGCAGTCTGGGATGCACACCAGATGAGCATATTTGTTTGCTCGGGGCAAACTGGAGACTGAGAACATTACCCTGGTCTCATTACAGGTGTCTGATGGAAAACAGTGTATACATCCAGGTTTGAATAAGAATTAGATAGAATCAAATCAGAAATAAGCAATGTGTTATTATGTGCAACGCTGTGTGACTGTGAGAGAAGCTGTCAGCAGAGCAGTATGCTTCCCGTTAGTTCACTGATACCGTGATTGTTTCCCAATGCTATTGTGAATGGCTGGAAAATCCCTTTGCATTGTTACTGATACACTGTCTATACAAAAGCCAATTAATGCCAGATAAAAGGAGGATTGTGTAAGTTAGAAACACATTCTCAACTTTCATGGTGCTTGATATAGGCTATAATGGAAATATTATAGGGAAGTGAGTATCCAATAATTGAATATAAACACGAAAAGTAATAAGGAAGTGACAGCAATAAGCAGCAACTTTGAAAATAGTTTACTACCAAGCGCATTTAAAGTACTGTGCGTAAACGCGATGCGTAAAATGTTTTTTACGCAAATTGTGGAAAAACAAACCAAATTTACGCACATCTCCAAACAGTCTATCAAGAGCTTTGATGCATAGTGGTACGCACTGAATTAACCAATTGGTTGCTATGGGCCTGAAAAAATGGTATCTAATTACAATTAACCTATTTTTATGACAGACTTCTGAGTATTAACAAACGGACTAAAGATAAACGAACCAACGGCTCACGGGCTGAACTAATACATTTGACATGCAGATAGCTTAGTGAACAACATTCAACAGCGTAGCCGCAATTCGTTAATTAACAGGAACAGATGTGTCTGCAGAGGTTCCATAGACAAACCATTACGAAAATAAACGATAAACCTCGGATTTCGAGTCAGATAGCCTCACTGTCCTCACTCTGTAGCCCAACAAAACAACATTTTTCCCGACAGTATTTCAGGGCAATTCAAGCCCAACAAATAAGAGGAGATTTCATATTTAGATAAAGTATTCAAAAATATGAAAGTATACGAAAATATGTCAGCAATGCAGGTGTACATGCTTTCGGCCACATTTGCGTCCACACTCTCTCTCCCTCTCACCTGCCTGTGGTTCTACAGCTGTGCAGCTTTGCAGAACACTGCCCTCTATCGCGCTCTAAAAATGCAACATTCTCAAATGGATTCAATACCAATTTTAAACGGAGCCTTGAACTTGAAAAGCAATCAATTGGTGTTTTAGCCTAGTCGTCATTATTTACATTTTCTCTGTTTGGATGTGTTGTAATACCTGAAGTAATTATATGTTATTCTATGCAATGTGGCCGCAGGGTGAACATGGCTTGCAGAATAGAAGTGTCTGAGATGCGTAAAGGGGAGAAAGACCTCACCTACCATAAGAATCCATGCTAAATTCAGAAATGTGACATTTACTGTATTCGTTTATAGTTTTTAATTTCTACAAACTAATAATGAATCAACTTCACATCAAGGAGGAATAAGGGAATAAGGGAAGGCAACTCGCGGTTGTTGGGAATATAATGTTCTCTGGGCGCAACGACCTACCTTCGCTCTTTTTGTGTGTGCAAAATCCGCAAGCTGTAAAACTGATATTTAACAGGTATCAGCGGGATGCCAGTAATACATCTGCAATATTATTATACATCCACTATCAACTTGGCACCCATGCCGTTGCGCAAGACTAAAGAAAAAGGACAACCGGTGCAAGGTCTATTCTCCAAGCTGCATGAGTCATTTCAATGTTATTTTATGACACTACTTTTTTCATTTATTTTGAGAAAAACAGACATTTCTAATCACAGGACAAAATAGATAACGAAAGAAAGAGAAAAGCGAATGTGGAGAGTCTACTCTCTGGACCTCTGCATCTTTCTAACCTTACCCCACGGGTCCTGATTACGGACAGCACAACACAATTAAGTTTACAACAGTGGAAATGTGGCGGTAGGTTCCTGCAGCCCAAAAATGCCTCTGATCCTCGGCTGGACGTGAGTAGAAAGTAAAGCTCGAGCGGTATAAAAGACCCGCTAACTGCTCTGAATTAACATAAGATATTATGGAACAAACTACGACGCCACAACAGTGCCCTCTATTCAAGGTATGATTACATTGACAAGATAGGAGGCACACAGAAATACTGTTATGTGTAAGTAACAGGATTTGTTAACTGAAACTTCTAATTCATCGCATGATAAATGATTTGGATGTAAAATGTGGAAACGGTGCTCAATATAAGCTATTCTATCAATACCTTGACAAAAAAAAGTGTTTTATTCCTTATCTATAACTAGCACCATTTTGGAAAAGGATAATTATTCCAGAATAAAATGTTTATTGGAAAGTTAGGCTATTTGTTTATTTATTTTTAAAAGTTCAATTTAAATCGAATTACTATTGTGCCATCGCAAATATTCCAATATGACAAAGAGCCATGCAATTCAACAGTCCAACAGATACATGAAAGTGTATTCTTACCTTTGATGTTTTTTCTAACTTGTTCTAAATGTCACGCAAAGCACGAGGGCTCTCCTTGATTCTTCAGGCTCAACAGAAGTCTATCTCCCTCCTCTCTCCAATGTCTCGATCAAAACGATCTGCAGCTGGTTACTGCGCTCTCTCTGCGAGTTGGAAGCTACTACAAGGACCATCGCAACTCTAACCGAGAGGGGTGCACAAGAGAGAATTTGCTATAAAAAAAAATAACAAGCGCATATACATACTTGGAGTATGGAGTAAAGGTTTGTGATGACCTCCCCGTGTTTCATATTAAAGACACTTCACTAACGTGATTTGTTTAATTATTATCTGGTGATGTGCAATAAATGTTATTTTACTCACAAAAACACCCCTCATTGTTCATGGTCTCCCCGGATGCTGATCTTCTATGTGAGGTTGGTACCAATATAACGCCTGACTATTGTTGTTTTTTAAGGGAACCCTTGTCAACCTGCTTACTATGACTTTATATCTGAATCTACGGAAGTTCAAGATAATTTTCACACACAAAAAAACTAAAAACATTCAATTATCTCTGATGGCAGTTGATTTCAGTTTTGAAGTTTGAATAGTTTAGTTCAGTCACAGTGGTCTGACTGTAGTGGCAATTCCTGATTTCCCGGCACTAGCACAGGTTGAGAGCAGTAGCCTACATGATGCGCCCACATCGAGCTGCCTTTCCAGACTTGGATCGTTGCCTGAGTTATGTTCCCATTTATTTTCAGATAAATAACATAGACCTGGAGCAACTTTGCATTTAAATAGATTATGGTGTAAGGAGAGGTGCACTAGAGGTTAAGAGTGTTGGGTCAGTAACCGAAAGGTTGCTGATTCAAATCCCCGAGATGACTAGGTGAAAATCTGTCGCCGTTCCCTTGAGCAAGGCACTTAAACCTAATTGCTCTTGATAAAAGCATCTGGGGGCTCCTGAATGTTGCAGCGGTGTAAGTGCCTTGCTCAAGGGAACGGCGACAGATTTTCACCTAGTCATCTCGGGGATTTGAATCAGCAACCTTTCGGTTACTGACCCAACACTCTTAACCTCTAGTGCGCCTCTCCTTACACCATAATCTATTTAAATGAAAAGTTGCTCCAGGTCTATGTTATTTATCTGAAAATAAATGGGAACATAACTCAGGCAACGATCCAAGTCTGGAAAGGCAGCTCGATGTGGGCGCATCATGTAGGCTACTGCTCTCAACCTGTGCTAGTGCCGGGAGGTGTCACTACAGACCCTGGTTCAATTCCAGGCTGCATCACAACAGCCGTGATTGGGAGTACCATAGGGCGTGCACAATTAGTCCAGTGTCTTTTGGGTTAGGGTTTGCCTGAGGTAAGCTGTCATCGTAAATAAGAATTTGTTCTTAACTGACTTGCCTATTTAAATAAAGGTTAAATCTGCTAAATGACTAAATGAACGGCATAAGTCATGGTAGAATTGCAGGAAATTAGCTTTAAAACTGCCCAAAAAAGTATCCATCCCATGGCAGAATTTGTAGAATCACATGAAATTAGTTTCAAATCTGCTAAATGTTTAGAATTGGGGAAAATGTGATTTAAAAATGTCTCTACAACCCATAGCAAAATGTGAAGAATTTCAGGACATTAACTTTAAAAGCTGGGGTGGGGTCAACCAAATATCGTTGAGAGCTCTCAAAACTCTAGAAGCGCTTAAATGTCTGTGGCGAGGCCAGGGCCCATCTCTGGTAATGCGAACGGGCTATCCTCCAAAACTACATTTCCTAAGAAGCCTTGCGGGCTTCTCAAGAATCAGTGAAAAGCCCGATTGCGCGTGCGTATCCAGACGTGGCAACGGCATCATGGCTTCTTGGAACCGCTACTGGAGTGGGATGAGAAAGCTGAAAATGTATATATTCGTCTTGTTGGTAAGTTGTTTGTGCTCATTCTTTGTGTCATGTAAACAGAGACATGTTTGACTGTACATGTTGTTCGTTTTATTTAATCTACAAAAGCCTGCTATGTATCTTTTCCTGGTCTTTGTGCAGGGAGGCAAAGTTGACAGCCCTAGCAATTTTAAATCCGAGCCTGAACCTGAGGTTTATAAAAATAAATTAAGCAAGTGAATATAGTATCTTACTATAGTTTCATATTGTTTGGTCAAAACGTGTAGATCCTCCTGAATGGATTGTCAGCACAACAGGCATCTAGTGTCCCTTTTCCGGGAATGGATATAGAATTCCTATGATGACGTAAAGTTAACCTGGCTGGAACAGAACCTTGAAAATGGGGGGACAATTATTCTACAATAGAACCCAATCTCATTTACATTGTTGCAGATCCCTATTCAAGTTTATATTCCTCGTTTTCTACCTAATTGTCCTGCAAACCTTGGCCGTCTGTGTTGTGTTATTCATGTGATTGCCTGGCTTCAAGGCACAGTAGTCTTTTGCGCTGTCTATTTTGGGACACAGATTTTGGGAACAGAACTGATTTGGCTGAATACGTAAATTAGCCTCCTAAATGGAACGTTTTTTCCTTTGAACTGTGACTGTGACAAAGACCACCCGTTGCTTTACTGTTCACCCCCCCAACAAGTTGCTAATTTTTTTCCGGGGTGGGCATGGTTACGTTTGCTGAAAATGCCTTTTTGGAATCAGTTACAGACAGCTAGGTGTTTGAACTATAGGTGGGGTTATTATGACTCATGGATGGGTATGTTTGCTAGTCATTTGAACATTTATTAAGATATGTCTACACTTTTATTAATATAACTACATTTATTGAGGACTGATTGCTAGAAATGCAACCTTGTTTGCTACAAATTTGACATGTTACGTTAGGCCTACATTATTTTACTTTGTTACCAACACTCATCCCTTGATTGGCTCCATAATGGCTGAATTTTGACATCATTCCAATCACACAACTTGTGCTCATGGACCTTTCCTGTTCAGTATCCTGTTTGGTGGTTTAGTAACTGCCATGTCAAACAAAGGTGGGTACTGCTGTTGTGTAATGGCAAGCAGGGGAAATTGTGTGTGTGTTGAATTCAAGTTCTATTGTCACATGCACAAGAACAGTGAAGTGCTTAACTTGCATGTTCTACCCAACAGTGCAGTAATCATTATATAAATGCAACAAAGTCTTAGATTTTTACTAAGTTACAGTTCATATAAGGAAATTGGTCAATTGAAATAAATTCATTAGGCCCTAATCTATGGATTTCACATGACTGGGCAGAGGTGCAGCCATGGGTGAGCCTAGGAGGGCATAGGCCCACCCACTGGGAAGCCAAGCCCAGTCAATCAGAATTTGTTTTACCCCAATAAATTGCTTTATTAGACAGAAATACTCCTCAGTTTCATCAGCTGTCCAGGTGGCTAGTCTCAGATGATTCCACACGTGAAGAAGCCGGATCTGGAAGTCCTGGGCTGGTGTGGTTTCATGTGGTCTGCAGTTGAGGCCGGTTAGTCGTACTGCCAAATTCTCTAAAATGACTTTGGAGGTGGCTTATGGTAGAGAAATGAACATTAAATTCTCTAGTAACAGCTCTGGTGGACATTGCTGCAGTCAGCATGCCAATTGCACGCTCCCTTAATTTGAGACATCTCTGGCATTGTGTTGTGACAAAGCTGAACATTTTTAGTGGCCTTTTATTGTCCCCAGCACAAGGTGCACCTGTGTAATGATCATGCTGTTTAATCAGCTTCTTGGTAAAGGAGAAATGCTCACTAACAGGGATGTAAACAAAATTTGAGAAAAGTAAGGTTTTTGCCCGTATGGAACATTTAGGTGAACCTTTATTCCAGCTCATGGGACTAACCCTTTACATTTATATTTTTGGATCAGTGTTATGTTGCAATATAAATAAAATAAAGCAGTAGGTCAGTTTCCCTTTAGCTGTGTGTTGAAGACTCTCCCTCTGGCGGGCCCTGCCTAGCTGCCTGTCAAAGCAATTCTTTTAAGTCTCTTAATCTGGATTGAGGGACCTCCTCCTCTTCACCTCCTATCGTGGTGGGTTACCCTCTAGAGCTCTTGTTCCCTATACAGTGCACTACTTTTGACCAGGGCCCATAGGGATCTGGTCAAAAGTAGGCCACTATATAGGGAATATGGTGCCATTTGGGATGCAGTCATTGAGAGCCGTTCATCATAATCATCTCCTGAAATTAATGGTTGATAATTGATAAGGGCCACAATAGTTTCCTCCCTGTCAGCGGTTTCATCAGACTATTTTATCATCCCTTGGGGGTGTCTAAATATCAGGTAAAATGGTGTTATTAGATGCAGTGTCCTTAGCCTCTCACACACCCGTAGTTACGTACTTATGTATGCATGTACATACAAACACATTTGCATGGTCACACATACAAACATGTAGGCCTACACACAGTCACACAGAGGGACTAACACAACATACGTACATACACACACGCATTCTCTCTACTGCTGTTTGAGTCATTAATCAGAGACAAAATGGAGTGTTTGACAAACCCACTCCTGATTTGTTCTGATTAAGTGCTCACGTTAAAACAAAACTTAAAACAGGATGCTGTTTATTAAGCAGATTTGTCATGCCAGATGGTGTGTACAGCGGGTGCCGATGAGAGAGTGCGTGAGATGACCGGCTGGGTTTCTCTCTGCTGGCTGCTTAGTTAGCGTGGTATTTTTTACACTGATGTAACGTGACACTTTTTTTAGATAAAGGTAGGTGGGTAGTGTTCTAATAGACTTCCTGAATGTATTCAGGCGCTCTGGCGGTTTCCCAAGTGCTGCCCTATCTATTGCGCTACATATGGAATAATGTGCCATTTGGGATGCAGTTTCTGAGAGGAGCTCCTGCACTTAGGCCTACAGTACAGACAGCTGTGTACGTCATATCTTTATTGGATATGCTGAGCTACGGCATATGTGATCAATAATGAAGGGATTTGCCATAGATTATAGTTCTGCACTAAACAGAATTAATGGGATATCCCTAATATGATTTGAGTTAACATAACACATCAAAGTTTATTTGTCACTTGCGCTGAATACACTGGCAATGCTTACAGGGAAGTGCTTGCTTACAAGCCCTTAACCAACAGTGCAGTTTTTGCAAAAAAAATGGGTATTAGGTAAACCAATAAGTAAAAATAACAGTAGCAGAGGCTTTATACAGGTGGTACCGGTACAGAGGCAATGGTGTACTGGTTATTTGAGGTAATATGTACATGTAGGATTAGTTAAAGTGACTATGCATAGATGATAAACAGTAGCAGCAGTGTAAGAGGGGTTGGTAGAGGTTTGGCGGGACACAATACATAGTCCGGGTAGCCATTTGATTAGCTGTTCAGCAGTCTTATGGCTTGGGGGTAAAAGCTGTTGAGAAGCCTTTTGGTCCTAGACTTGACGCTCCGGTACCATTTGCCATGTGGTAGAAGTCTAACTGGGATGGCTAGAGTCTTTGACCATTTGTAGGGCCTTCCTCTGACACCACCTGGTATAGAGGTCCTGGATGGCAGGCAGCTTAGCCCCAGTGATGTACTGGGCTGTACGCATTACCCTCTGTAGTGCCTTGCGGTCGGAGGCTGAGCCGTTGCCGTACCAGGCAGTGATGCAACAAGTCAGGATGCTCTCTGTTGCAGCTGTAGAACCTTTTGAGGGTCTGAGGACCCATGCCATATCTTTTCAGTCTCCTGAGGGGGAATAGGCTTGTCATGCCCTCTTCACGACTGTCTTGGTGTGTTTGAACCATTTCTAGTTTGTTGGTGATGTAGACACCAAGGAACTTGGTCCACTACAGCCCCGTCGATGAGAATGGGGGCGTGCTCGGTCCTCCTTTTCCTGTCATCCACAAGCTCCTTTGTCTTTATTGCGTTGAGGGATAGGTTGGTATTCTGGCACCACCTGGTAAGTTCTCTGACCTCAAATAAGCTGTCTCGTTGCTGTCAGTGTTCAGGCCTACTACTGTTGTCGTCTGCAAACTCAATGATGGTGTTGGTTGTGCCTGGCCATGTAATCATGGGTGTACAGGAGAGGACTGAGCTCCCGCTCCTGAGGGGCTTCAGTGTTGATCAGTGTGGCATATGTGTTACCTACCCTTACCACCTGCGGGTGGCCCATCAGGATGTCCAGGATCCAGTTGCAGAGGGAGGTGCTTAGTCCCAGGATCCTTAGCTTAGTGATGAGCTTTGAGGGCGCTATGGTGTTGAACACTGAGCTATAGTCAATGACTAGCATTCTCACATAGGTGTTCCTTTTGTCCAGGTGGGAAAGGGCAGTGTGGAGTGCATAATCTCTGGATCTGTTTGAGTGGTATGCAAATTGGAGTATGGTGTCTGGGATAATGGTGTTAATGTTAGTCAGCCTTTCAAAGTATTTCATGGCTACAGACGTCAGTGCTATGTGTTTGTAGTCGTTTAGGCAGGTTACCTTAGTGTTCTTGGGCACAGGGACTGTGGTGGTCTGCTTGAAACATGTTGGTGTTAGACTCGGACAGGGAGAGTTTGAAAATGTCAGTGAAGACACTTGCCAGTTGGTCAGCGCATGCTCGGAGTACACGTCCTGGTAATCCGTCTGGCCCTGCGGCCTTGTGAATTTTGATCTGTTTAAAGGTCTTACTCACATAGGCTGTGAAGAGTGATCGCACAGTCATCCGGGACAGCTGATGCTCTCATGCATGTTTCAGTGTTACCTGCTTCTGAGCATAGCAGTTTTTATTTTTTATTTTTTTTAGCTCGTCTGGTAGGCTTGTCACTGGGCAGCTTGCGGCTGTGCTTCCCTTTGTAGTCTAATTGTTTTCAGCCACATCTGACGAGTGCCGGTGTAGTACGATTCAATATTAGTCCTGTATTGGTGCTTTGCCTGTTTGATGGTTCGTCTGTCCTAGAGCGATTTCTTATAAGCTTCCGTGTTAGTGTCCCACTCCTTGACGGTGGCAGCTCTACCCTTTAGCTCAGTGAGGATGTTGCCTGTAGTCCATAGTTTCTGGTTGGGGTATGCACGTACTAGAGGTCGACCGACTAATCGGAATGGCCGATTTAATTAGGGCCGTTTTTTTCAAGTTTCATAACAATCGCTATTTGGGCGCAGATTTCTTCTTATATATATTTTTATATACCTTTTTTATTTAACTAGGCAAGTCAGTTAACCCCATTTAACTGCCTTGTTCAGGGGCAGAACGACAGATTTTCACCTTGTCAGCTCAGGGGTTCCAATCTTGCAACCGCACAGTTAACTAGTCCAACGCTCTAACCATTGCACTCCACGAGTAGCCTGCCTGTTACTCGAATGTAGTAGAAGCCAAGGTAAATTGCTAGCTAGCATTTAACTTATCTTATAAACTATCAATCATAATCACTAGTTATAACTACTGATCCAGTTTTGCAGGCAATGTTAACCAGGTGAAATTGTGTCCTTTCTCTTGCGTTCATTGCACGCAGAGTCCGGGTATATGCAACAGCTTGGGCTGCCTGGCTCATTGCGAAATAATTTGCCAGAATTTTACGTAATTATGACATTGAAGGTTGTGCAATGTAACAAGAATATTTAGACTTCGGGATGCCACCCGTTAGATAAAATACCAAACGGTTCCATATTTCACTGAAATAATAAACGTTTTGTTTTCGAAATGATAGTTTCCGGATTCTATCATATTAATGACCGGGGGGTTGTGTGTGTGTGATCGCTATCCTGATATCCAGAAGCGCTTTAAAAAAAAAAAAAAGTTTTATTGCTGTTATGTTTCTGCCACCGTATCCACAGTAACACCCCCCCCACAGACAACAGCTGCCATCTTCCAGCACCATCAGTTCATAATATTCTGTGATATTAGTGACCTTTTGCACTCAGCATTACCAAACAAGATTTATTTTTCAATTCAGTGCAGAAAGGACTAATGTCAGGGTATCTTAAACCATAAGCCTTAAGTGTACAGCCGTGGCCAAAAGTTGAGTGACACAAATATTAATTTCCACAGTTTGCTGCTTCAGTGTCTTTAGATATTTTTGTCAGATGTTACTATGGAATACTGAAGTATAATTACAAGCATTTCATAAGTGCCAAAGGCTATTGACAATTACATGAAGTTGCTGCAAAGAGTCAATATTTGCAGTGTTGACCCTTCTTTTTCAAGACCTCTGCAATCCGCCCTGGCATGCTGTCAATTAACTTCTGGGCCACATTCTGACTGATGGCAGGCCATTCTTGCATAATCAATCACTTTTGCCTTATGGCAAGGTTCTCCATCATGCTGGAAAAGGCATTGGTCGTCACCAAACTGTTCCTGGATGGTTGGGAGAAGTTGCTCTCGGAGGATGTGTTGGTACCATTCTTCAGGGAGTTGCAACACGAAAGTCAGAAATGGCGATATAATATGCTTTACCTTCTGAAGAGCTTCTGTTGGCACTCAAAGGTCCCAGTTACATTACAAATGGTCCTTTTGTTCGATAAAAATAAAATAAAGTTTATTTTTTTTAAATCCATAACTCAGTTTAGCTGGCGCGGTTCAGTCAATAATCCACTTGGTTTCCCTACAAAATGAATCCCAAATGTTACCAATAAACTTATTCAAATAAGTCGATCAACATTTTATAATCAGACCTTAGGTACCCTAATACGCAAATAAACAATCACATTTAAGACAATTGTTATTGTCTTTACCGGAGAAAAATACCAAAGAACGCGCTCTCATTCATGTGCTTGGAAACACTACAGCCAAAATGGGAGTCCCCTAAAACTACAATTTCTGGCAAATTGTTTTCCAAAAATCAACCTAAAGCTCTAAAGTGGAAGCCCTAGGAACTGCAATCGGGCACGATTTCACCCTGTTATAAAAGTGCCAGCCATTGAAATCAGTCGTAGGATGAGATGTTTTATTTTAAATATATATTTTGTGGGGATGGTTTGTCCGTTTCGCCTGCCATTTCAGTTCTGTTATACTCTCAGACATTGTTAGAAACTTTAGTTTTCTATCCAAATCTACCAATTATATGCATATCCTAGCTTCTGGGCCTGAGTAGCAGGCAGTTTACTTTGGGCACGCTTTTCATCCGGACTTCAAAATACCGCCCCCTATCCCAAAGTTAACGAGAGAATCACTGACATGTCAGCTGTTTTTTTTGGGGGGGGGGGGCAGGGCTGAAATGCAGTGGAAATGTATTTTGGGGATTCTGTTCATTTGCATGGCAAAGAAGGACTGCAATTCATCTGATCACTCTTCATAACATTCTGGAGTTTATGGAAATTGCCATCATACAAACTGAAGCAGCAGACTGACAATTAGTATTTGTCATTCTCAACTTTTGGCCATGACTGTATGGGCAATTCCATGGTAAGAGTGATGCTGAGACTCCTGATTTGTCACTTTAAAATGTGTCAGACAACCAATGATTAGTGGACATTGTTAAAAGGAATCCTTGTGCATCGAGTTGCATGGTGTAAATTTGCACTCAATGGTTTTGGTTTGACATCCATTTTAAAGTGAAAGTCTCAGCTTCACTGTTGCTGTGGAATTGCCCAAATGCAAACAAGAAAAAAACGTAATTTGGTGATTCATAGTGTAGCAATAGGCTTAGTTTGAGTTGTGCATTGTGTGGTAAAGGGAGTAGGCATGTCTTCAGAAACATGATACATGTGTTCAGCTTCAAACACTCACCAGAAAGAAATATACAAATTAGAGGTCGACCAATTATGATTTTTCAACGCCGATACCGATTATTGGGGGACAAAAAAAGCCAATGGCGATTTAAAAATGTATTATACTTTATACACTTGTAATAACGACAATTGCAACAATACTGAATGAACACTTTTATTTAAACTTAATATAATACAAATGGGCTTTTGGCTGGGTGTTCTTAAGGTGATTCCACAGGTTGGTATTTTTTTGATTTAGCCGTTGCTGACCCCATGCTTACATCTTTATCACAAATAAGACACCTTGCTTTCCCTGGTGCCAATTCCATGTAATAGTCCCACACTGGTGCTCTGCTTTTCTCTGCCATCTGTAAAACACACACAGCTCTGAAGTGACAATGATACTGAAGTCTGCTTAGGAGACAAATACTCAACTGTTTAAATAAAAATAAAGTTACCTGTGATGAATGTTGAACAAAAACTGTAGTTTCTATATGCAGGATATCCTATTTTAATAATGGACATGGTAAGAATTGACAACCAAAGTGCGAGTCATAATTCCCATGACACCTAGCAAAATCCCAAAAGCGGTTCCTTCATTTATTCCATAGGATATTTTTAGATAAGGTCTGTTTCGTGTAGGCTCACACCACCTTGCCAATTTTATAACTTTGTAGATATCCATAGGACAAGGTAACTCTGATCAATATTGGCTAAATAAGCTAATTTTATTTGTAGAGTGGATTTATGAAAAATATTTTGACAAACGTTACCTTATCCCAGTGAGATTTACACTGGTATCAAAACGCAAAGGCGGTTTAAGCCTGCATGAAACACAGACCTTATTTGAAGTAGGTCAAGACATTCTCTATGGAAGACATTAACGGTAAAATAACGAAGGAACCCCTTTCAAGTTCAGCCGCGAATTATAACGCACCAATTATTTATCGCTAAACCATAACTGACTATTACGAGCCTGCTGCTGCCTACCACCCCTCAGTCAGACTGCTCTATCAAATCATAGACTTAATTATAATAGGCTCGTATTTCTGTTAGTTTCCGGATTTGATGACCTCAAACAATGTTTATTCCGTTCCGTATTTTATCTAACGGGTGGCATCCATGTGTCTAAATATTCCTGTTACATTGCACAACCTTCAATGTTATGTCATAATTATGTAAAATTCTGGAAAACTAATTCGCAAAGAGCCAGGCTGCATAAACCCTGACTGCGTGCAATGAACGCAAGAGAAGTGACACAATTTCACCTGGTTAATATTGCCTGCTAACCTGGATTTATTTGAGCTAAATATGCAGGTTGAAAAATAAATACTTGTGTATTGATTTTAAGAAAGGCATTGATGTTTATGGTTAAGTACACATTGGAGCAACGACAGTCATTTAAAAAAAACATAAGTTTAATGCTAGCTAGCAACTTACCTTGGCTTACTGCTTTCGCGTAACTGGTAGGCTCCTCGTGAGGCAGGTGGTTAGAGCGTTGGACTAGTTAACTGTAAGGTCAGCCCGGGGAACCAATCTTGCAACAAGGTAAAAATCTGAGGTTCTGCCTCGTTCCTAGGCCGTCAATGAAAATAAACTGACTTGCCTAGTTAAATAAATGTGTAAAAGAAATCTGCGCCCAAAAAATCAGATTTACGATTGTTATGAGAACTTAATCGGCCATTCCGATTAATCAGTCGACCTCTAATACTAATACATAAAAAGCTAATTGTCTTATAACCAACCACATGAAATAAGTGCCTGACATCCAAGGGGACTTTTACATTTTTCTTCCCCTCATTACTTTCTCTGCTCACTAGAACATCCCTAAGGCTATGGACATGAGCTAGGCCTTTTTACCTCTTCAGCTGTGGATGATTAGCTGCCTAGCATGCAGTGTATTCCCCCTGTCTGTTCTGTCTCCATCGATTGGAAGTCTAATCTCTAGTCTGAGACAGTCCTCCTGCTGTTCACTAGATGTTGCTAATATAACAGGGAGGTGTGTGTGTGGGGGGGGGGGTTGCGGAAGCAGACCGTCATTAGGATGCTGCTCACATTGACATGGGACAGTGACATTATGTCATGTAGCCTTAGCAAAGGAGTAGGTACCTAGGTAAGGAAACCAACCAATGCACTGATTGCCCAGCCATTGTTGCAGTATTGGCTGCCTGTCAGCTGTCAGGGCATGTGATGCGTGAGCGGCGAGCACTACAAGGTCAATGTTCCAGGAAAGGTTTTTGCAAATCTTCTACTCGTTCTGTGTAACTCCATCCATGCTGATGTCTGTCCTTCCTCGCCTCCGCATCCTCTCCCAACCTCACATTTGCCACTCTCCATAGTGCTGCTTTCATTTCACCATAACACTATGCTGTCCATCAATTTCCTGTGAATGTAATTGTGCTCTTTGTACGTTTTCACTCTGATCTTCTCAACAATATGCGCTATGCACACCCACTCTAAGGCTGCAAATGAGCATGGAGAAATGTGATCGTGTGGGGGAGAAATCATCACCAGCCTTTCCTACGTTTCTAAAGGGTCTAATGTTAATGTAGTTGTGAAATAAGCCTGCTCTGCCTCAGCAGCTGAAGGCAGCTCTTGAACTATCAAATAGCTGAGGACTGACTCATTCTCACACTCAATCGTCAATATCAGTTATGTCCCTTGTCTTAACTTTTTTTTTTATTTAAAAAATTTTTAATAAAATGTTGCATACAGTTGTTGCTTTCTGAGCACTCGTGTGTGTGTGTGTGTGTCCCTCGGGATGGTTGAGATAATGTAGGCTAACATGATTAGCATGAGGTTGTAAGCAACAAATATTTCCCAGGACATGGACACATCTGATATGGGCAGAAAGCTTAAATTCTTGTTAATCTGCACTGTCCAATTTACAGTGAAATAATACCATGCTATTGTTTGAGTAGCGTGTACAATTATGAACTTAAATGTATTAATAAATCAATTAGGCACATTTGGTGTCTTGAAACATTTTGAACAGGTTATGCAATGATTCATTGGGTCAGTCTAAAATTGTGCACATGCACTACTGCCATCTAGTTTCCAGAATCTAAATTCTCTAAGCTGGATAATACATTATGGCCTTTCTCTTTCATTTCAAAGATGATGGTACAAAAAAATTCACTTTTTCCCCCTTTATTTTTACCAGATCTGTGTTCTACATTAGTTTCACATTTCCACAAACTTCAGTGTTTCCTTTTCAACTAGTATCTAGAATATACAAATCCTTGCTTCAGGTCCTGAGCTACAGGCAGTTAGATTTGGGTATGTCATTTTAGGCAAAAATTTTAAAGGGTCTGATTCTTAAACTTAAGGTAAAATATTTAAACTCCAACTACTATTTTCATATTCACATATGTTGTACCTTAGACCCTATTTTACATAATCTAATGTGTTTGTTGTGCCCACCATTGAGACCCTCAGTCACACACAATGCGATGGCTCAGTCTGTTTCACCTGATGCTGACCACCATAGGGTTTTGTTTTGCACATGAGGTGTCTGGCATCTCATATCACAAAAATGACCATTCTTCTGCACTGAAGCATCCAATGTGTGTTATTCTGAATGAGTCTGCATCTGAAATAATACAGTGAATGAATAAAATGCTATCTGTCTGCAGGTGTGCCTGGCGTCTGTGCTGCAGGCGGCGGTGAAGGTCTCTCCTCTGATAGAGAAGGTCAGCGACCACAAGGACTTAAAGAAGCTCCTGAGGACCCGATCTAATGTCCTGGTGCTGTACACTAAGTCAGGTGAGTTAGTGGGTGTACTTTAGGCCTTTGTAGACTGGCACAAAAAAAAAGTCTGTATTCATAAAGCCTCTCAGAATAGGAGTGCTGACTTAGGATCACCTCCATGTAATCTTATTCATTATTTAGGCTAAAGTGATCCTAGATCAGCACTACTGAATATGGTCCCCAAGCTGCCTTTTTCGCTGTAAATGACCTCTTAAGTGTTCTTATCTCTGACAATCCGTCATTTATAATGGTAAATGAATAACATTGGAAGGGCAGTGGTTATGCATCACACTGCTTGTTTATAATGACCTGCAGCTTATCTTGTTCTCTTCTATTCCCTGGAGTTGGAAGTGCTACATAGAACAGTACTGAACAGAAAGACACCCAAAAGCTCAATGTGATCAAATGAAGCCATGAAACTACATTCACTGACAGCCATTAGGGAAATCACCCTCTCTTGCATTTAATTACATTTTCATTAGCATATTTCAGGCCAGAAAGTGCAGTGTGCGTACAGTACATGCTGATCATAAACAATCTACGTCTCAAGGCCCCACCACTCCCATGAATGTTGTGTGTGTGTGTGTACGGCTTCATAATTCAGCCAGTGTTAGGTCATTGGATAAGACTTGCACGTATCGAACGTCACTCTGGGATTGATTGCTTGCCATTACTGTTGCGTTCTGGCATTCTCCGAAGGGAAGGTTTAGGAATGTTTACTCACTTCATTTCCTGCTGTCGGATCCTCTCCCTGACCGTCACTGGTGCATTACTTGGTTCCTTCACAAGAGGGGCCCAAAAAGCTCCATAAGTATCTGTGACAGACAAGTGTTCCGGTGCGTCCCATCTGCCAATCAACTTTTGAGACAACTCGAACTCAAGTCTCTCCAGTAACTTGAATCTGCAAGCAATTTGAACTCAACATATATGGTGATACAAACATTGGGCATTGATGTTATATTACCACCAACCAACCTGGTGTGATTCAGGACCTCCAGATGAACATGGCAATGCCCCAAAATGTACAATCGAGGTGTCCAACAATACTATAAATGTTGAAGGGGTTCTGAAATGTATATTGTTGTGCAACAGATGGAAGAATCAGTGTGCTTGCTTCTCTGAATCCACGTTGTATCTCAAAGGACATTGTGTAATGCAGTTTATTATTTGATGGTTTCTCACTAGGCCTTGGACTATGATGTGTTTATGATTTTTATAACATGGTGGAAATAGTTTAGTGACGACTCTGTTAGGTGATGTGTGAATCGTATGCTCTCCCAGAGACTAGGTCTATTGAAGTAACACTAGGTTAATGTTCATGGATACAGTACCCTTGTGTGATTGCTGTTTGAGTTCATAGTCCATGTTTTTAGTGTTATGACCTCTGACTCCAACCTTCATTGAATTCTAACTAGGGTTTCAAAATTCCATAAACTTTCCCAGGTTTTCCTTTAACCCTGGTTGGAAGTATCCCGGATTCTGTAAGGAATAGGCAGGAAATCCGGAATCCTACAACCATGATTTTGAGAGAAAGTTAGAATATAATTGCAACCCTAATTATAACCTGTTTACTGTGTATCATAAGGTGACTTGAGTAGTAAAACTGAATTGTGTTTTGTGAAATATAGGCCTAACTCCACCCCTCTTATCGTGTGTAAACAGCTACCTCCGGGGACTCTAAGTTCAAGCTGCTGTCTGACGTGGCCCAGGTCGTCAAAGGACAGGGCACCATCGCCTGGGTCAACTGTGGGTAAGTACATGATTGGTTGATGGCATGCATTAATACATTAGTCAATGTGTCACATGTTGTACAGTATATTGTAGTGATTTTCCTTGCCAAAAATAATCGATACCTATTATTAAATAACTTCAATTTAATATTAAGAAAAACCTTTTAAGCATTCCTGTACAGTTATAGATAACACATAGCTGCAGCTGTGTAAGGCACTGCATCTCAGTGCAAGACGTCACTACAGTCCCTGGTTCAAATCCAGGCTGTATAACATCCGGTCGTGATTGGCAGTCCCTTAGGGTGGCATACGATTAACCGAGCATCGCCGGGGTAGGCCATCATTGTAAATAAGAATTTAACTGACTTGCCAAGTTAAATAAAGGTTACACACACCACACTGACCAAAAAGCTATTTTGTTGGCATTTATGTATGTTCCCATTACCAGTAAAACATAATCAAAACCTATTTCTTTCACTTACTTGCTGTGCTGTTACGTTCAGTCTCAGTCAGAATTTCATCATGCATGTCAAGCAGTGAAGTTTCAGCTCTGCCTCTTCCTCGGTGCTCACTGTGTCCATTTTCAGTTGTGATGCTATTATTTAACTCTAGTAGGGCAACATCTGAAATGGCGCACTTGGTAGTATGCTCGACGAGTCGGCGAAAGCCAACGTCACCCATGACCGAACGGTTGATTGTCAAGGGCAAAGAATTCCATTATCTTGGCTTTAATGGATTTTGCCTTTGAGTTGTCTTGCTGAAGTTATTTTTCAAATGACTGCTCGACTTGTTGACTGCTTGATCCACACAGCAGACATTGTGGGTTAGGAATACGTCATGTACCTACGTTATGGGTATGGCTGTCAGCTTTGACATCGACGCTAAACTAGACATCGGGCCAATGCCGACGTTGGCATTTTTAGCTAATATCGTCTGATCCCGATAAGTTCACTGATATATATCGTGCATCCCTAGTATATAGCTTCTAAAAGATTTCCAAGAAGCGTTTTAGGTTAGGAAAAATGTCCAAGTCACGTACATTATGTCCCATTATGCTTCTGAATAACATTTTAGATTAGTAAAATGTTGTGGCATTCCTCCCAGCTCAGATGTATAGCTATAGGAAGGAAGTTGTGAAACCCTCTTTATATGGCTGCCTTGTAATAGCACAGTCAGACAGGCCTGGACTAAGTAATCGATAGCAGCTATTGAAGCCTAGGCCAGCTGAATGCGCTCGTGTCAAATCTCTTTCTACCCATGCCATCTCCCTCTCCCTGGCATATCCTCCTGAAGTCACAGTTGAGATTGCAGAATAGATATGCTCATTAAAATAGGGAGTCTCTTTCTCCATGCTGAGGGCTCTACGGCAGATGGAAATAAGGACCCTACATTTGTGTGTTGTCCGTATAACTATGAATGAGTTATAGGCACTGTTCGGAAGAACACGCTTTCCCGTATCTGTCTTCCTGAAGCCCATTCCATAGACCTGTCTGGGCAGATGAACCATTTGAAACTAAGTTTCTGAAAGTGTTCATACTGGGAGGATCCACCACGGTCCCAAGACGCGCACTAGAATTGTTTTCCTTAAACATTTCTTTCACCCCCCTGCGTGATCTGACCTCTACCCTGCATGATTTCCTTCCATTTTATATTCCTGTTTTTTTTTTTTTACCTGTCAACCCCAACTACATGAGCGTTTTTTTTCCATTTTTTTTTTTTTCTAGGGAGAGAAGTCTTAACAGAACTACAAAAGAATAAAGATCACCCCTCTGACACCTACCACTTAAAGCATCCCTCAAAGTTTCTCTCAAACCTGTCCAAGATGGATGAATGAATAAGGAAAAGTGTCTAAGAACAATGTAGCCTGGGCAGCTGTTTTATATAGACCTAGAAATATTTACAATGAGTTTCTTTCTTTTCACTGCAGTAAATCTACTGTCAACAGTCTTTCTCCACTGTATGCCTTAATACTGAAGGGTGTGATGCCTGAGGCTGGTCTAATGGTAAACACTGCCGTCTGCAGCACATACTGTATACAGTATATTACCTTCAGCGAGGGTACGAATCCTGCCCACTACCAGATCTCCCCATTCATTTCAACCATCAGTCCACAATCTAAAATACTCAAAGGTGTGGAATCTCCTGAAAATTTGCAACAATTACTGTACATATACCTGTGCCAGAGACCCTTTACGGCGCCTTAGATGACATGCTTCTTTGCTGCTGTTCAGTCACATGGGTGATTCAGTGCTAGCTTAGCATTGTGAGACTGGCTATGGTTTTCCCACCTTCTCCAATGGACCCCCCCAAAAAAAAAAAAAGCTTAGTTGAGCGCTTGGGGAGAGAGACCTCCTCACGAGTGTCAGTATGAGAACAGTGGCCCATGCCAACAGAGGGATGATAGCCCAGGATGACACTCACCACATGACAGGACCTGAGAGATGGCCAACAGTGATGTCAGAGGAACTGGGCAGGAGACAGTGCCAGGTCAGGCATGGATGCCAGACTACAGACGCTGCTGATAAAACAAGGAGCTTTGTAACAAAATGACTAGTTTGTTGTTTTTGCTAATGAGCAATAGGGTAATCAATCTGACTGCTTGGTGTACAATCAGACTAAATGGTATCCTGAAGCCTCTTCCCAGCAGGAAAGCCACAAGCAGTTTTGCACACTGGGCTTACTTTTCTGGAGTACTTGTCTCTTACCTATCAATTTGATCTCACCTCTAGAGGTGAATTGCTGACAGTTCCCTAATCACTTACAACTTTTCAAGGAACGCCCTTTTAACACCCCATAACTTCCCACCACTCTCCTCCTTGCCTCTTCCTCCTCCCAACACCCACTGTTCCCTCTTCCACCCTGTTGTCTGTAATTGATTTGACGCACCTTAGCGAGAGGTTACACTACATCACCATTATCAGGTAGTGACATGGCATGATTCCTAGCTGTGGGTGGCGCTGCTGAGCTTTGCCAAATCAGTGTCTTTCCCACCAGCTGGGGGTTTTGATTGGTCAGTGAGTCAATCTGATTGCTGTAAAGACTCCGGTGGGGTGAAACAAAGGGCTATAAATTAAAATGTCCTATTTCGTGATTTCCAATTATGATATTGTCTCATTACTGTAACTCCCCACCGGGCTCGAGAGGCGAAGGTCGAAACATGACCGACCCGCCCGCTTAACCCGGAAGCCAGCTGCACCAATGTGCCGGAGGAAATGGCGCATGGTCCACCACAATGAGTCGCTAGAGCGACATGAGTAAAGCCCCCCTGGCCAAACCCTCCCCTAACCTGGACAGCGCTGGGCCAATTGTGCGCCGCCCTATGGGACTCCCGATCACAGTTGGTTGTGACGCAGCATGGGATCGAACCTAGGTCTGTAGTGACGCCTCAACTGAGAGGCAATCTAGTCACCTTTCTGTGAAATTTGCTGTTCTGAATCCAAAATCGGTGACCTATGTGATTCGTGTAGATCTGAGAAGTTTGGGAGGGTGGGCTTTGGATCACTACTGACTGTAAGCGAACGAGTGATGCGTGTTTGGAGCAATACTGGCTGTATCCAAGGCTCAGCCAATCGTTCACATAAAAGAATGCAGCATGCAACTGAAGAGAGAAGTGACAACCAATTTGCTAGTTACAGCATCCGCACCTGCTCTGGAAAGACTCGCTATGGTTTTCCCACCTTCTCCGATGGACCAGGTCCAAAACAAAGCTTAGCTGAGGGCTTGGACAGGGAGAGACCTCACGAGTGTCAGTATGAAAACGGTGGCCCATGCCAACAGGGGGATGATAGCCCAGGATGACACTCACCAGATGACAGGACCTGAGAGTGGCAAGGCAGTTTGCCGGTTACAGCAGCGCGTCTCCTGAACAATAACAAGGAGGTAGGTGAGAAGCCTGACCACTGAGACGTGGGTAAGAAGGTGATGAAGCGTACTTTATGAGCTGTAACCAAAACTTCTGGCACTTGGAAAGTTTGAGGTGAGGGAGAAAGTGTGGAACAAGTATTGTTAGCATTGTTAAGTATCTTGCTAGCTGGACCTTATTCCCCGTTAGCTAGCCAGAGAAATGTTGAGCAACATTAGCCAACTTAACGGATCAAAATAATTTAGTTTACGGTGTGAATTAGCTGGCTAATAGACAGACAGCCAACGTTAATTCATCTGACGTTGTAACATTGGCTAGCTACCATTAGTAACCTAACCAATTATCTGGTACACGTCTCCTTTCCTTTCCCCAAGTTATAACACGTTAGTTGTTTACTTGACCCTGGCAATCTGTGAATGTAAACTAGTTACCTACTCTTTCCCCTCTACAGTATGTGGTTAATTTTCAAAATGAGAGAATTGGGTGAAAATTGAATTGCTTGTTAATCTTAAGAATCAGACTTTTCTTTAGATTTGGGTGTCATTTTAAAGCAAAAATGTAACTTCCTGTAGCTCAAGACCTGAAGCAAGGATATGCATATTCTAGATACCATTTGAAAGTAAACACTTTGAAAGTTGTGGAAATGTGAAATTAATGTAGGAGCATCACACTAGAGCTGGTAAAAGATAATACAAAGAGAAATTTCCATCTTTGAAATGCCATATTCAAGGCACAATTGCAAGGCACACTGCTGCCACTAGATGGCAGTGTATGCAACATTTTAGACTG
Organism: Oncorhynchus tshawytscha; assembly: GCF_018296145.1. Classification (NCBI taxonomy): domain Eukaryota; kingdom Metazoa; phylum Chordata; class Actinopteri; order Salmoniformes; family Salmonidae; genus Oncorhynchus; species Oncorhynchus tshawytscha. Next base: position 51,444,710 of record NC_056431.1, on the reverse strand, counting down.
ATCCAATGAACCATTCCATTTCTGTTCAAAATGTTCTATCGAGTGCCTAATTGTTTTATTAGGGTCTCCTAATCCAGCTCTGCTACATTTTCAAGTTCATACTGTGCGCTCTCTAACAATGGCATGGTTTTCTTTCACCTTGCTAGCTACTGTAAATTAGACAGTGCAGTTAGATTAACAAGAATGTAAGCTCTCTGCCCATATCAGGTATGTGTGTCAAATTTTCTTGGTACTTAAAATGTCATGCTAATCCCATTGGTGCATGTTAGCTCAACCTGGATTCAGGGATCAAGTGTAGCTGGGCCTGACTTGAGCTGGATGCCACTATATAGTGAGGTGAAAGGAACCTACACTTTCCCTCTTCCTCACTTTTTCAATACACTGGATTACAAGGGGTATGCAAGATGTTTTCCCCAAGTGCAGTATTTAGGTGTGTGTTGGGTCACAAGTGTTCTGTTTTATTAAGGATTTCATGTCTAACTTCAATATTAGTGTTTTTTTTAGCTGTTAGGTTCACATTAACCACTTATTTTATACTCGGACTGATCATGTAGATCATTATTTTTGTTTATTTCCCCCTAGCAGGGATTTATGTTACATGTTTCAGTGCTTCAGTTTCGCTCTAAGGTTGGGACCCCTAGCTCACCAACACCACTCAGAAATGCAGTACTTGGTGACCTCCTGTAGCATTGTTTACACAGAGGTGGGGAAATGGTGTAATGTACACCACTTGAGAGTTAATGTCAATCTCGCTCTCTTATCCAAAGGACATGATACAAGATTGTCCCAAATGGCTCCCTATGTAGTGCACTATATTGCACCTGGGCCCTAGTCAAAAGTAAGTCACTATATAGGGAATAGGGTGCCATTTGGGACACACTCCAAGTGTAATGATGAAGGCTACCATTGCCACCTGACAGACAAATACCCTTCCTCCTGCTCCAGCTCTGCATTGAGAATATTTCTCCTGGCAGACAATGGGCTCTGCCACGTATGTATCGCTAATAATGGTGTCTTATCTTAAAGGACAGAGCACTGGATATATTTTGCTGATGGGGGGCCTGTGCTGTCAGATGTAATTTAATTCCATCTCTTCCATTAGCTTTGGGCATAGCTCTGCTCTAGGTAGTTGGCCAGTCTCTGTCGCTCTGTGTGTACTTATGTAATTCATTTCCATGCTCATTGTCAGTGGAGAGAAGGGAAGTTATTGTCAAGAGAGACCTGTGCTTGCATTGTGAATGTGTGGGTCGCTGGATATAAAGGGAGAGGGTGTGCGCATTTCTCTAAAGATGGTACCTCTTCAATTACGAAAGTGAGGCTCAATGTAGATTTGTTTACATACACCAGTCTAATCAACCTCTCCATAGATCAGTGTGTCTGTATATTAGAGCGCGACCGACATGAGTGTTTGACAGAGAATAATTTATGTTAAATGAAGACTGTCTATGCAGAAATCTTATTACCAAGTCTCGATGCTGTGAATAATAATTCCACATATCCCTTTGGAACCTCAGCTATTGTTGTCAACATTTCTCTCATTCTGTCTCTTCTGTGTCTCAGGGATTCAGAGGGTCGTAAACTGTGTAAGAAAGTGAAGGTAGATCCCAGCTCAAGAAGTGGTGGAGCAGAACTCCTGCATTATAAGTGAGTATCTCAACGGTGACATGTACCTCACTGTTTTACTGTATGTTCAGAGGCTTGTGATGCCACCTGTCAGAAGAGAATGACATGTACGAATGTTCTCTAGGGAGTCATGCCATGCTAAACAAAGTAATCTACTTCTCTTCCCTGATTGAACAATGTGCTTGTCTCTTGCAGAGATGGGACATTCCATACAGAATACAACAGGCCTGCTACATACAAGGTAATTAATGACTCACTCATTGTCCCACTGTCCCCCAAGGTCTCAATCAACAGTAATAGAATGTATTTATTTCAATGGTGTCTTAAGTCAACAGTACAGTAATATGAAACATTGCAATTACTCAAGTAATATTTGTTTCCTTGTTAAATGAACGGGGGTTCATTGTCTCCTACTGTTTTTGTATATTATGATGGCTCTCTTCCTACATGATGCCAATTAGACAGAGTTCTGCTTAGGCAAGACTTGATAATCCAATGGGTTTATGAGTGCTTTATAATCAGGGTGCTGGCATAAGAGTATCTGGAGTAATGGAGTACTCTGCTCTGGGGTTGACCTTGATGTCTCTCTGGCCTGGCTAGCCAGCCCATTGGCAGGGAATGAGCCTGTGAGCACATCGATACTCATGGACATTTAAGAAAGCTGTCTTGTCATAATGTAAAGGGTCCCCCCTTTTTAAACTCAACGTTGACGGTCATTTGTCAGTCTGGTTGCTCGTCTTGTATTAAAGGTACTGTCTGCACTATTAGGACTGGCCTTTGCTAGACCTCTATAATCTGAACATGTTAGTAGTAGCCTAGTTGGTCATGATACGTTAAGATGAGGGTTCTCACTAAGGTATTTATAGAATTCATTCTTCAAAACCAAGGAAAATGTTTAATTATTTAACAGCTTTAACTGCTGTGTCATTGTCAGTATAAGTGTATTAGTTAGGGGTGAATAATGTTTCCTGTCCTACCTTCTGTCTCTGGAGGCATATGGCTCTTCATGTTGGTCTGGAAGGCTTATCAAACTTGTTATGAACCGTGAACGTGGGGAAATTGCTTACATGGTTACTTTACGATGGATGGATGAACATTGAGATGGAAGTTAATGCCATCTGCCATCTATTAGAACTCCTCCTGTTTGGTTTAATATGAAGACTGGGATAAATTATGGAATGTCTCTGTTTAGCACTATGTCTAGACTCTAGGGTTAACCTCACGTTAATCTGTTACAGTATGCTAAATGTTTAGACTCTCTCTTTCACGTGCTCCTTCTCTCCAGTCCATGGTGGCGTTTTTAAAAGACCCCACAGGAGCCCCTCTTTGGGAGGAGAACCCAGAAGCTAAAGATATTGTTCATGTAGAAACTGAAAAAGTAAGTACAGAAATAACACTGTCTTACAACAAGGTGCATGGTCATGTTTTTACTGGCACGATATGGACACTTCAGTTCAGAACGGAAATGGGTTGACATGGCAGACCTGGGTTAAAATGGGCATATTTGTATTTGAAATACTTTTCAATGTATTTTCAAATAGTGTGGCTGAAATCAACTACTTCTATTTGAAATAATATTTTAAAAATCCTATAAATGGCTTACTATTTGTAAATACCTGTTTCCAAATACATTTATTTTAAATACCCCTAGGACAAACAGACCTGGGTTCAAATTTATGGCAGCTTTCCAGCTGTATTTCCAAATACATTCTGATTTTCAAATACTGGTATTTTCAAATTCATAATACTTCTAAATGCCTTTTGAAACAATTTGAAAATCCCTAAATACTATTTGAAGCCAGGTCTTGTTAATTACCATCAACCCACAGACCAATGCCTTAACATCCCTTCAAAGTTGTGAGCTGAGAGATTCTGTCCACTCTACCCTCCAACCTTGATGCATCCCAAGCTGACAATACAGATCAATATATAAACCACACAAAAGTAGACTACACCAGAAAGCTGAATCTCTGCAGTTCACTTCAGTTAAGTTCAAACACAATCTATTAATGGGGCTTTGGTCTGACTGTAGTCGGCACTCTCACAGACGGCTCTCCAACAGCGAGGCTGACACTCAATCAGAACCCAGCTCTGCGTACAACCGAGACACACACACACACACACACACGAAAGTTATTTTGATTACTTGAGATCCTATTTTTGCACTCCTCTACTTGGTGGTGTACCATGCCTGGGGGTGTTGAGGGGTGTTTGCAGCTTCTACTGAATGAGAGTATGAGGAAGGATGACTAAAGAAATAGAGCTCACCCTCTAAGTGAAGGGTGATCTCCTCTCTATCAAAGGCATCTATTCAAACACTGTCTACTTCTGATGGTGTATTGATGAGCAGGTTTGTCAGTATCAGTGTTCTTGTGATAACTCTTCGTGTTATGTCAGACATGCACAATTTCCATCTTCAATGAGGGACTAGCGTCATGTCGGAAAACAACAAACTTGGTTTTAAAGATGACATGGGTCGCTTTGATTTTAGTGACCCATGGGAAGCCACATATACTGAGGGAAAAGGACAGTTCACATTGTGCACTATGACCTCTGAGATCACTAGTTCTCTTATCTCACTCAGGACTTCAGAAAGCTTCTGAAGAGGGAGGAGAGGCCGATCCTCATGATGCTCTACGCCCCATGTGAGTCATCGCATACACAGACCGACACGCACCTGATTTCACATATTTACTTCTGATAAGCGCTCCTACCAATGCAGTTTAGAGTTAGGATAAGAGCAAATGGCTCCTATTGGTATTTTATGACTTGCATAGAATATACAGTACCAGTCAAGTTTGGATACCTGCTCATTCCAGGGTTTTTCTTTATTTTTACTATTTTCTGCATTGTAAAATAATAGTATAGAGACAAACTATGAAATAACACCTATGGAATCATGTAGTAACCAAAAAAGTGTAAAACAAATCTAAATATCTGAGATTATTGAAAGTAGCCACCCTTTCCCTTGACAGATTTGCACACTTGGCATTCTCTCAACCAGCTTCACCTGGAATTATTTTCTTAGTCTTGAAGGAGATCCCACATATGCTTTGCACTTGGCTGCTTTTCCGTCACTCTGCGGTCCAACTCATCCCAAACCATCTCAAATGGGTTGAGCTCCGGTGATTGTGGAGGCCAGGTCATCTGATGCAGCACTCAATCATTTTCCTTCTTGGTCAAATAGCTGTTACACATCCTGGAGGTGTGTTGGGTCATTGACCTTTTGAAAAACAAATGACAGTCCCACTAAGCACAAACCAGATGGGATGGCATAATGCTGTGGTAGCCATGCTGGTTAAGTGTGCCTTGAATTCTAAATAAATCACTGTTTTCAGCAAAGCACCATCACACCACCTCCTACATGCTTCACCACCTACTCAACGTCTCACAAAGACACAGCTGTTGGCAACAATCTCAAATTTGGACTCATCAGACCAAAGGACAGATTTCCAATGTCCATTGTTCCTGTTTCTTGGCCTAAGCAAGTCTCTTCTTATTGGTGTCCTTTAGTGGTTTCTTTGCAGTAATTTGACCATGAAGTCCTGATTCATGCAGTTTCCTCAACAGTTGATGTTGAGATGTGCATGTTACTTGAACTCTGAAGCATTTATTTGGGCTGCATTCTGAGGTGCAGTTAACTCTAATGAACTTATCTTCTGCAGCAGAGGTAACTCTGGCTCTTCCTTTCCTGTGGCGGTCCTCATGAGAGCCAGTTTCACTGAGCTTGATGGTTTTTGCAATTGCACATGAGCACTTTCAAAGTTATTGAAATTTTCCGAATTGACTGACCAAGTCTGTCGTTTGTCTTTGCTTATTTGATCTGTTCTTACCATAACTTGAACTTTGATTTGGTCTTTTACCAAATAGGGCAATCCTCTGTATACCACCCTACCTTGTCACAACTCAGCTGATTAGCTGAAATGCATCAAGAAATTCCACAAATTAACTTTTAACAAGGCACACCTGTTAATTGACATGTATTCCAGGTGACTACCTTGAAGTTGGTTGAGAATTCCAAGTGTGCAAAGCTGTCAAGGCAAAGGGTGGCTACTTTCAAGAATCTCAAATATATTTTGATTTGACACTATTTTGATTATTACATGATAGTTTTGATATTTTCATTCTACAGTGTAAAAAATGAAGAAAAACCCTGGAATGAGTAGGTGTCAACTTTTTACTGGTGCTGCACATCAGTGAACTCCGTCAAAATGGGAAATTAAACTTATGTCTTGTCCCAAATGGCACCCTATGCCCTTCATAGTACAGTAGTGCATTTCATAGGAAATTAGGGTGCCATTTGGGACTTAATCTTACACTAAGCAGAGTTTTGGGAAGTGATGTGGTGGTAGCGGGAAGTCCCTTAAGGTTCTCTTGGATTTTTTCCTTTTCCCTCAGTGCTAGACTCTACCATTGCAGCTTGTCATTGATTTTGATAATCAGATTTATTGAATAAAATTGTTCATGAAATGTTCAACCAGGATCCTCTGGCCAAATTGGAAGCTCTAGAGTATACTTTAAAATGTAAAAATTAAACTATTTCCAACTTTGTCATGAAGATTAAATCTTAACAATTGCCCATTTGTAGCTGTATAAAGGAAAAACACTGGGTCCTTGGCATGAATGTTAATATTGCAGTATTATTTTTGTTGGGTCCATCTTGATAAATCATGCATTACTACAAAGTTCTGTTCATATTTATTGGTCCCTCGATAGAATGATGAAATGGTCCTCTTATTCAGTATGTTGACAAGCTGACTGATGAGTCCTTAGAGCTTCTGTTATTTCTCCTACAGGGTGTGGTGTCTGTAAGAGGATGCAGCCCGTATTTCTACAGGCAGCTACAGAGACCAAGGGTAAATTTGTAAGTAAACTCCTCTCTCATTTTCATTGCGTGAAATCTTAATACTTTGTTGCCTCTCTGAATTAGTTTTTGGGTTAGTTGTCAAGTAGTTATGTCCCAAACATTCTCAGTTCTAAGATGGCTCAAATCTGTTCAGCCAGTCAAATTGAACAAAGTATTAAATTGCTTGCCTGTCTACCATAGCCCCTCTTCTTGGTAGAAAGCTATTTTGAATGCACTGAAGCTCTCCTTTTAAGTGATGATTAAAGGGATACTTCAGGAGTTTGGCGATGAAGCACTTTATCTACAGTACAGGTCAATTTGGACACCTTCTCATTCAAGGGTTTTACTATTTTCTACGTTGTAGAATAGTGAAGACATTATAGTGAAAATTAGTGAAAATTATGAAATAAAACACATAGGATCATGTAATAACGAACAAAGTATAAAACAAATCAATATATTTTAGATTGAGATTCTTGGAAGTAGCCACCCTTTGCCTTGATGACAACTTTGCACACTTGCCATTCTCTCAACTAGCTTAATGAGGAATGCTTTTCCAACTATCTTGAAGGAGTTTCTACATGCTGAGCACTGAGGCTGCTTTTCCTTCACTCTGTGGTCCAAACCATCTCAATTGGGTTGAGGTCAGTGATTTGTGGAGGCCAGGTCATCTGATGCAGCACTATTACTTTCCTCCTTGGTCAAATAGCCCTTACACAGCCTGGAGGTGTGTTTTGGTTATTGTCCTGTTGAAAAAACAAATGACAGTCCCACTAAGCGCAAACTAGATGGGATGGTGTATTGCTGCAGAATGCTGTGGTAGCCATGCTGGTTAACTGTGCCTTGAATTCTAAACAAATCACCAGCAATGCACCATCACACCTCTTCCGTCCTTCACGGTGGGAACCACATGCAGAGATAATCCGTTCACCTACTCTGCGTCTCACAGACATGGCAGTTAGAACCCAAAATCTCAAATTTGGACTCATCAGACCAATGGACAGATTTCCACTGGTCTAATGTCCATTGCGCATGTTTCTTGGCCCAAGTGTGTCTCTTTTTGGTGTCCTTTTTTAGTGATTTTATTTGCAGCAATTTGACCATGCAATTTGATTCATGCAGTCTTTGAACAGTTGTGTCTGCTACTTGAACTCTGAAGCATTTATTTGGGCTGCAATTTCTGAGGCTGGTAACTCTAATGAACTTATTTTTTATTTTACAATTTATTTAACTAGGCAAGTCAGTTAAGAACAAATTCTTATTTTCAATGACGGCCTAGGAACAGTGGGTCAACTGCCTGTTCAGGGGCAGAACGACAGATTTGTACCTTGTCAGCTCGGGTTTGAACTTGCAAGCTTCTGGTTACTAGTCCAACGCTCTAACCACTAGGCTACCCTGCAGCAGAGGTAACTCTGGCTCTTCCTTTCCTGTGGTGGTCCTCATGAGAGCCAGTTTCATCAGAGCTTGATGGTTTTTGCGACTGCACTGGAAGAACTTTCAAAGTTCTAGACATTTTCCGAATTGACTGACCTTCATGTCTTAAAGTAATGATGCACTGTAGTTTCTCTTTGCTTATTTGAGCTGTTTTTGCCATAATATGGACATTCTTTTACCAAATAGGACTGCTTTTGTATACCACCCCTACTTTGTCACAACTGATTGGCTCAAATGCATGAAAGGAAAGTCCACGTCACTTTTAACCTGTTAATTGAAATGCATTCCAGGTGACTACCTCATGAAGCTGTTTGAGAGAATGCCAAGAGTGCGCGAAGCTGTCATGGCAAATGGTGGCTACTTTTTTTTGGTTACTATGTTATTTCATAGTTTTGATGTCTTCACTACTTTTTTACAGTGTAAAGATAAACATTGGAATGAGTAGGTGTCCAAACTTGACTGGTACTGTACATCAGAACTGTCAAGATTCGGAATTAAACTTATGCCCTGTCCCAAATGGCACCCTATGCCCTTCATAGTGCACTACTTTTGACAAAAGTAAGCAGAGATTTGGGAAGGGATGTGGTGGTAGAGATGTCCCTTAATGAGCGCTAGGATTTTTCCTACAATGTAGAATAAAGTAAAATCTCTTAAATGAGTGTGTATATTTGACTGGTACAACCCAGAGTAGGGTTGGGGCAGTATCTAGATTTTCATACGGTCTTTTTCTGTACCATACCTGTGTGTATATGGTATTACTGAATGTGCACAGCTGGGGTGTTATTTCTAAAATAATATATAAAATAATGTTTTATTTTGGGGGGGTGCACAAAACAATTAGGCAACGGGGCTCTTGGGCTGAAATAAAACGTCTCAACAAAGGTGGACTAGTCAACCACAGATCGAAATCACGTAAGAAACCCCCATGTGACCACTTAGAAAAACAGACCGGGTGTTTAACACTCTCATCCCCTACCAAAGCAGGCACAGCAGAAAGTCTTGGGAGAAAATACACCCAGCCACCGCTTAGAAACACACCTTGCTGCATGATTCATCTTCTGTAAGAGAACTAAGTGTTCACAGCCGAGGGTCTGAGGGATAGTACACCCAGTGTTTAAACATACAGGAGATGCTTCTAGAGAACAATGTAATCACTCCGTGTGTGTGCCTCATGGAAAAGAATGGGTTCTAATTGAAGGTGTTGTGTGCGTCCCAAACACCTCCCTATAAAGTGCCTACATGCCCAGGTCAAAAGTAGTACACTGTATAGGGTGCTATTTGGGACACATCCTTTGTCTGATTTCAGCAAGGCAGGCTGATGAGTGAATAAATGAAGTCTCTTGATAAGAGATTTGCATAATGGATGCATTTAGCTCATGTACACATGTGGAGTGTTCTGTTTTGGCTGTGTGGTGTGCGAAAAGTGATTTTGTTGCGCAAACAACGGTCAGCCAAGTCATCCGATCCAACATTTTTCCCTATATCATTACAGATGTAGGAAGAGGAGATTATTTCTCCTGAAGTTTATTTTAGTTCCTCATCAAGCTTGAGTATGTGCCAAGTCTTCATAAGAGTCCAAATTGAGTCGACACCCAAGTAATGAAACATTCACATTATGAAGGCAGGGAACCTCACAGATTTGAACTAGATATGGCAGATGGGTTGCTTTGAGCTTTTTGAATTGCCCTTTGAAAGCTAACCTAGGTAGATTATTACCATGCATATTTCATTGTCCCCTTTCATCTAACATCTGGTTTTCAGGTGTCATTCTGTTTACATGGTTTCCCCTCCTTTTTGAGTCATCTTCATTTAGTGGAACTTTGTTTCTATGATGAATTAACTGTGTGCGCGCTCCCTGTGTGTCTGGTCTTTAGGTGCTGGCTGGGATGAACGTGCACCCAGCTGAGTTTGATGGCCTCAAGCAGGAGTACAATGTCAAGGGCTACCCGACCTTCTGCTACTTTGAGTGAGTCTCTCGCTATAGGCCACTGTAAATGCGCACACACCACAACTCAATCAGTCATACTGTTTCCATTAACAGGTGAGCCTAGTTGTGGTCAATTTGCATTGTACGGATTATGAATATAATTGTTCTGGTCCAACCATTTGCTCTGACAATCGTCCCGTGGCTGAATGTAGTTGCCTACTCCGGAGTAAGGGCTTCAGAAATTCTAGCAGCAGGGGGAGAGGGGAGAGAGGGGGGGCTTCAGAGGGTTCTAGGAGAGGGGGCTTCAGAGGGTTCTAGGAGAGGGGGGCTTCAGAGGGTTCTAGGAGAGGGGGGGCTTCAGAGGGTTCTAGGAGAGGGGGGCTTCAGAGGGTTCTAGGAGAGGGGGGCTTCAGAGGGTTCTAGGAGAGGGGGCTTCAGAGGGTTCTAGGAGAGGGGGGCTTCAGAGGGTTCTAGGAGAGGGGGCTTCAGAGGGTTCTAGGAGAGGGGGGCTTCAGAGGGTTCTAGGAGAGGGGGGGCTTCAGAGGGTTCTAGGAGAGGGGGCTTCAGAGGGTTCTAGGAGAGGGGGCTTCAGAGGGTTCTAGGAGAGGGGGGCTTCAGAGGGTTCTAGGAGAGGGGGCTTCAGAGGGTTCTAGGAGAGGGGGCTTCAGAGGGTTCTAGGAGAGGGGGGCTTCAGAGGGTTCTAGGAGGGGGGGGGCTTCAGAGGGTTCTAGGAGAGGGGGCTTCAGAGGGTTCTAGGAGAGGGGGGCTTCAGAGGGTTCTAGGAGAGGGGGGCTTCAGAGGGTTCTAGGAGAGGGGGGCTTCAGAGGGTTCTAGGAGAGGGGGGCTTCAGAGGGTTCTAGGAGAGGGGGGCTTCAGAGGGTTCTAGGAGAGGGGGGGCTTCAGAGGGTTCTAGGAGAGGGGGGCTTCAGAGGGTTCTAGGAGAGGGGGCTTCAGAGGGTTCTAGGAGAGGGGGGCTTCAGAGGGTTCTAGGAGAGGGGGGCTTCAGAGGGTTCTAGGAGAGGGGGCTTCAGAGGGTTCTAGGAGAGGGGGGCTTCAGAGGGTTCTAGGAGAGGGGGCTTCAGAGGGTTCTAGGAGAGGGGGCTTCAGAGGGTTCTAGGAGAGGGGGCTTCAGAGGGTTCTAGGAGAGGGGGGCTTCAGAGGGTTCTAGGAGAGGGGGCTTCAGAGGGTTCTAGGAGAGGGCTTCAGAGGGTTCTAGGAGAGGGGGCTTCAGAGGGTTCTAGGAGGGGGCTTCAGAGGGTTCTAGGGGGCTTCAGAGGGTTCTAGGAGAGGGGGCTTCAGAGGGTTCTAGGAGAGGGGGCTTCAGAGGGTTCTAGGAGAGGGGGGCTTCAGAGGGTTCTAGGAGAGGGGGCTTCAGAGGGTTCTAGGAGAGGGGGCTTCAGAGGGTTCTAGGAGAGGGGGGCTTCAGAGGGTTCTAGGAGAGGGGGCTTCAGAGGGTTCTAGGAGAGGGGGCTTCAGAGGGTTCTAGGAGAGGGGGCTTCAGAGGGTTCTAGGAGAGGGGGCTTCAGAGGGTTCTAGGAGAGGGGGGCTTCAGAGGGTTCTAGGAGAGGGGGGCTTCAGAGGGTTCTAGGAGAGGGGGCTTCAGAGGGTTCTAGGAGAGGGGGCTTCAGAGGGTTCTAGGAGAGGGGGCTTCAGAGGGTTCTAGGAGAGGGGGCTTCAGAGGGTTCTAGGAGAGGGGGGGCTTCAGAGGGTTCTAGGAGAGAGGGGGGCTTCAGAGGGTTCTAGGAGAGGGGGGCTTCAGAGGGTTCTAGGAGAGGGGGCTTCAGAGGGTTCTAGGGAGAGGGGGCTTCAGAGGGTTCTAGGAGAGGGGGCTTCAGAGGGTTCTAGGAGAGGGGGCTTCAGAGGGGGGCTTCAGAGGGTTCTAGGAGAGGGGGGCTTCAGAGGGTTCTAGGAGAGGGGGCTTCAGAGGGTTCTAGGAGAGGGGGGCTTCAGAGGGTTCTAGGAGAGGGGGGCTTCAGAGGGTTCTAGGAGAGGGGGCTTCAGAGGGTTCTAGGAGAGGGGGGCTTCAGAGGGTTCTAGGAGAGGGGGGCTTCAGAGGGTTCTAGGAGAGGGGGCTTCAGAGGGTTCTAGGAGAGGGGGCTTCAGAGGGTTCTAGGAGGGGGCTTCAGAGGGTTCTAGGAGAGGGGGGCTTCAGAGGGTTCTAGGAGAGGGGGGGCTTCAGAGGGTTCTAGGAGGGGCTTCAGAGGGTTCTAGGAGAGGGGGGCTTCAGAGGGTTCTAGGAGAGGGGGCTTCAGAGGGTTCTAGGAGAGGGGGCTTCAGAGGGTTCTAGGAGGGGCTTCAGAGGGTTCTAGAGGGGGGCTTCAGAGGGTTCTAGGAGAGGGGGCTTCAGAGGGTTCTAGGAGAGGGGGCTTCAGAGGGAGGGGGCTTCAGAGGGTTCTAGGAGAGGGGGGCTTCAGAGGGTTCTAGGAGAGGGGGGCTTCAGAGGGTTCTAGGAGAGGGGGGGCTTCAGAGGGTTCTGGGAGACCTCACTCCCCCTTCCTTCCTTACAGGAGGCAAGTGTTGCTCCAGATGTTCTGAATCTGTTTATCACTTAAAAGTTTCTTTGCGGTGTTGGTTGGGTCTTAACGTATTCTGTTTGAAGCAGGCTCACAATGGGGGCTGTGGCTGGCTGGGGAGGACATAGGCCTGGTGTCTAGTGGGTTCCTTGGCTGTTGGTTCAAAGATATCTGGGCATCTGAAGGAGGTGGGCTTTCTCTCCTCTGCATTGCATCAACGTCCCCAAGTCTCAGACGTCACACATCAGGGGGTCCTAGAAGTACCTGTCACGACAGACTCAAAGTGCGCTCAGACAGTCTGACCCTAGATCACCTCTGTCAACTCAAACGGTCTCTTGTAAAACGGTGTTTCTCTCAAAAGCCTCCAGCCCTAATCCTCCAACTCTGCGTTAGGCTCTCATCTCAGGCCAGCCTCTACCTCCAGCCCAGCCTCAACACTTAGCAGCATTATCCTCTCCGTGTTAAGTACTGTATCGTCTCTCAGCCCTTTAATTATTGCTGGTCCTTAGCCCAGGGGGGAGGTGGGGCTAACGACCATACAGTACCATTGGTTACAGTAATGACTTTCTCTCACTGATAAACATGAGCGCATCAGCTCAGGAACAAATCATTGCTGCTTCTAGAATTGTCTTGCTGTTCAAGCTCCTTTTCAAATACCTTTTCTTTCCAGTACAGAGTGGGTGTATCTAAGGAGAGCAAGGGCACACAGTTAAACAGTTTGATAGCATTCTACCTGCAGGCTTTAAGTGTTTTCTATCTCGTTAGATAGCTGTATCATAATGCATTATACCTGCATGTCAAGTGTTTCCAACAGTTTTGCTAAACTGAAAAAGGTAAGCGTCCAAGCTCTCTCCCTCTGCCTCTTAAACTACGTGTGATGCGTAGTTCCCTACAGATGAGCATGATCTGCAGGCATTCGGTTCAGCTGCAGCAGCTAGTGCTCCTCGCTCCCTACCCACCGCCGCTGATTTATTTGTCTCAGGAGATCGGAAAAGATAAGCTGTTACATGAGGATCTGTTTCCGTGTGGGAAGACCCACCTAGATATCCACACAATTATAATTTTAGCTACTGTTTTTAGCTTATTTATAATGCATGGTGAGGGGACAATGGACATGTACTTCTACTCTTAACTAGTGGTACATTTAAGGAAGGGGTAAAACAATTCAACAGTGCAACTTAACTTGTCACAAAGCATTTACTTTTGACTTTCCACAAGTGACCCCGATCTCTCTGATGTATCTCACTGAAGAAACATGTCCTCTGGACATAAAATGCACTTTCCTAGAGGTCAACTCTTTCAGTGTAGTCAGTAGGTTACATTGTAGTATTTCCATCGTTCTTAGAACTTCTAGAAGCTGAACTCAATGTTGTGCAACACGCGTGACATGGATTAGTGGGTTTCCTAAATATAGTAATTATTCTGGGTGATACTGTACTGATGCCAGCGGATGTTTTATATTCCCTCGCTCTCATGTCTTTTTAGGAAGGGGAAGTTCCGGCACCACTATGAAAACTATGGGGGCACAGCCAAGGACATCACTGACTGGATGAAGAAGTGAGTTTAACTGTTTCCTTTCCTTCACTTTCCCCTCATAAAATAGGGTCAGGAGGATTTACTGACCACGATTTAGGGAGCTGGGAAAACTCTGGCATGTTTTTGTGTGACTCAGTTGGTAGGAGCGTGGTGTTAGCAACCCCTAGGCCAATGAAATGAGTATGTATACTTGCTGTACTTTTATACAAAGTTACAGTATCTTGTAAGTGGCATATTACGCCTGTACAGAGTTTATCAACCTACCCTGTGGTCTCACCCCTTTGTGGGGTGGCGGGTAGCCTAGTGGTTAGCACGCTGGACTAGTAACTGGAAGGTTGCAAGATCGAATCCCCGAGCTGTCGTTCTGCTGCCCGGACAAGGCACTTAACCCACTGTTCCTAGGCTGTCATTGAAAATAAGAATTTGTTCTTAACTGACTTGCGTAGTTAAATAAAGATAAATGAAATGTCCCCACTCACTCTGATCCCTGTTGGCTCTCACACTCGACTGTTCACCGTGCTCTAGTCTATTGAAAGGGCACAGAGCAGATTTCACAGCTATTGCAGGGAACAAAGACGGCGGAAACTGAGTCTCCAGTGGTTCTCGCAGGCAGATGCTTCAAGGCATGACAGCTTTCCTCTCCTTGGAGTACACTAACCACTTCAGAAACAATCCCACGGTATATACCCATACACACACCTGTTCGTACACACTGTAGAAATTATCCTGACTCAGTCTTCCTCTAGGGTCCAGTATGACCTGCTAGGGGCTGTAGTACTAATAGTTAATGATCCAATATCCTTAGTGAACATTACATGCCTCTGTGGATGGCCTCACATCACCTCTGCAAGATGGGCTGAACCTGAATGGGCAGAGGAAAATAAACACTGCAGAGCTTGGCGCTTAGATTCCTCCATGGTGACATTATGGGCTGTCTGTCGTTATGAAAGCGGGCACGAACACCACACGCACACAAAGTGGTACTGCAGCAGGCATCCGTAGGCTAAGTAATAAGGAAGTGCACCTGATGTTGCCTAGAAACGAGCTGGACATCTGGCTATGAATGAGTACTGTGAATAAGTATGCACCTGCTGTGCACTTGATTATATTGGTGATGACATGCAGTACTCTGGAGCACACTGTCCAGGAGCTGTCAATCTGTAGCTGCATCCCATTTGCACATAAACAGATATTCAACCTCCTAGGCTCATTTACACGTGCTGTAGACGGTTGTTATTAACACTCGTATGTCTTCTCCTGGACTCGTGGCTAGTAGGAGTAAAAGACTGTAAGAAGTGGTGTGTCTGTGTGCCTCCAAGGTCTTGGCTGTGCTAGGGAGGGCTCTGTCATATGGGTGTGACCA
Organism: Oncorhynchus tshawytscha; assembly: GCF_018296145.1. NCBI lineage: Eukaryota > Metazoa > Chordata > Actinopteri > Salmoniformes > Salmonidae > Oncorhynchus > Oncorhynchus tshawytscha. The sequence continues at coordinate 51,429,468 of NC_056431.1, read as the reverse complement.
CTACAGGCCAGATGTGTGACATGCCGTGAGGTGGAGTAGGAGCTACAGTACAGCTGGGCCTGCCTCTATTCAAAAACATGTTTTAGCTCACTTCTCAGTTCTTTAAATCATTATTTTCTCCCTCCCACCCTCGCCTGTCTCTCCAGTCCCCAGCCCCCCCAGCCGAAGGTCCCAGAGGTCCAGTGGTCGGAGACTGACTCCCCTGTCTTTCACCTGACTGACGACTCCTTCGATGGGTTCCTGGCTGAACACCCATCTGTCCTGATCATGTTCTACGCTCCATGTGAGTAGCCACACACACACACACACAAAGTAACAAGTTATTATGACATCATACGCTTTAAGTGTCATTGCTAGAGCTTATGCAACAGATTGTAACAATAGGAAACACTTTGTAAAAGTGCCAAAGTTCATCTTCAGCTGTTTAGATTTCCATTGCGAAACGTTCTCATACAAAACTCATCTGATCTGTGAGTAGAGAAGCAAGTAAACGTCAGGGGGATGTTTTGACAGTTGAAAAGCAGTGATTGTCATGGCTCACTAACTTCAAATATATGCAAATACTGTACATGCATATTTTAGAATGCAATAGTTGCACAACTGAATTGTGCATTGTTACAGCGAATCTGCATGAAGATGCTCACCCTACCTAGATAATGCACTATTTAAGATTTTAAACAATCCACATGTCTTGTTTGACTCGAGCTCAACTAGTTCAAAATCAAAGGTTTTTCAGCACTTTCAAATCTTTCCCTCTTGTCTGCCGACTACCTCCTCCTGGCTGGTCCTCACTTAGGCCCTCTTTACTTTGTCTGTCAACCTGGTACCCACCTGTGGTGTGTGTATATAAAGGACCATGGCTCACTGGGGATAAAAGTCCCCTTTTTTTATATGGCTCCTTGTTATAACACAGAAATGCCACTAGACCGACCCACCCTCGCCCCATGGTGCCCTGCCTCTCACAATGGACATTCTGGCTGTCACACTCCACTGGGAACTGCTGTGGCCACTCACTGAGATGCCCAAGCCAAGAGCAACCAACTGATATAAGCACATCAGGCAGACATTTCAGCTCTCTCAAACACACACAGAAGCCCCTCCTAGCAAGACCAAATGCATACACACACACACACTTGCCTGGAAGCAGTTTAATGGTCAAGCTGTCATAGTGAGATTAATGGCCTCATGGTCAAGAGCAACAGCATTTGTCCAGCTCTTATGGAGACCGTTTGATCCCATCCTGTGTGAGCTGCTCCCTGCACACTGGGTTGTTTCCCTTGTCTGTGTGCATCTGCCGACGCAGGATGTATAGAGACCAAATGACTGGTTTGTCTGAATGGCTCTGGTGGATCCTCAAGCATGACGGATGCTGGATATATAGGTGGCGTGTGTCTCAGACCTGTCCACACCAAGGTTAAAAACAGGATCTGGCCAAATTACCCATCATCCTCTAGTCTATTCAGACCAGTAATAGGAGGAAACATGGCCAGCCACACACTGAGCCATACTCAGCAGAGCAGCCTTATTGTAATACCCAAGAAGTCTTTCTGTTCAACACTCAAAGGAAATGCACACTCCCCTGCTGTGAATCAACATTTCATGTAGCTTAGCCCTCCTCCCCCAAAGCCCCCCTCCTTCCCCAGACACTAAATGAAGGTGATGAAACCAGAAGAGGTGAGGTGATGCAGAAGATGAAGCAATAAAGCGCTATTATTCTGTCTCCTTTTTTTTAAACAACTTTTCTTTTAAGGTCAGAGGCAGTGCTTTCCTCCACAAATCCTGTCTGACAATTCTACGAAAGATTCAAATTAAATGTATTTAACTATTTTGCATGCAACGGTGTGTAATGTGGAGTTCAGATGTTACTGATTGAGGACTGTTCCTGGCCGTTTTGAATATGGCAATGTGCCAACTTAAGATCTAGCAGATGCATCCAGCCATGCACAGCAATGCTATTAGAAAACAAACACAGCATGCATTCTGCTCTCCAGAGAGCTTAGGCAATATAGGCCTTACAAAAACCTCTAGTGGATGCTGGTTACAAATATTGAGTTCAGAATCTCAACTTTTTTTTTTCAGTTCTAAAAATAAGTTGCCGAGCTCATCTTTTTTTTTTGTTTTTTTAAAAGCGCTGCATTTATTCATGATGCTGGAATTCAATGTTACAGCTGTGTTGACGAGCTTGCAAACAGTCCACCCTGTTTTCGCACTGTGGGGAACATTAGTCCTATTATCCTCTCACGTCACTGGTCTCAGTTCCACTGTTTTCTCCCGTTACACTGGCTAGAGGTGACGAGGACAGAACCTTTCAATTCCTACAGCTACACCCTGGCGTATGGATGGAGTCATGCCTATAGTTAGTGGACAGACATGACTATATCCTTCAGGCTTATACTTCAGTGAGTTAACTCACTCTGATAAATGTCTTACAATTTACTGTCCCTTCTAGGGAAATAACCCACTTGATTACGAGGTGAGAACGTTGCTCATTAGTTTAGTGTGTTGGTCTCTGACTTAAGTAAACACAGCACAAGTTGGGCAACATTAGGTGTTATACATTTTTATATAGTAAAACTGACAATGGTAAGTTAAACAGGTGGTGGGGAGGAGAATTCCCTGAAGTTTAATTGCATGTACTTGGATGAGGCCCTACTGAGAACATAGTGTTGTGAATGGCTTGGTTCATTCAATTAAGAGGCTCTTTGTTTCTATTAAGGCCACTTATAATGTGATTATGGGCATGTATGGTGAGAATCCCTAGCATTAAGTCATCCTCGCTCAGCTAGTCATGTCTGTTTTGTGTTTTGAACTGCAGGGTGTGGCCATTGTAAAAAGATGAAGCCAGAGTATGAGGAAGCCGCTGAATACCTCAAAGACACAAATGTAAGTACGATGGTGTATGTAACAGGGAAAGAGGGATACCTAGTCAGTTGTCCAACTGAAATGTTTCTTCCACATTTATCCCTCTGAATCAGAGGGGTGCAGGGGCTGCCTTAATTGACATCCACGTCTTCGGCGCCCGGGGAACACTGGGTTAGCTGCCTTGCTCATGGGCAGAACACAGTTTTACCTTGTCAGCTTGGGGATTCGATCCAGCAACCTTCCAGTTTCTGGCCCAATGCTCTAAAAACAGTGCTTTTGATGTGTGTATTTATATGTATGTGCATACTTCTGTTGAAGCCTTTCAACACCAATTTATTCCAAACCCCAGCTGTGAGATATTGCCTGAAGTGAACACCAGAACAGAGTTAAACCCTTCTACTTGGCTGGTGCAGTCAGTCTGACACAAGTGCCTGGCTGTCAGAGCTCCTTATGTGTTTCTGATTAGCTGGGTGTGTCTGCCCTCTACACTCCCCAGCCTAGAGCCAGGGTCAGGCCAATACAAATCAGCAGAGAACGCATGGGGATTGGAACAATTATCTCTTCTATCCCTGATCTGCTCTGTTCCGCTCCTCTGCAACACTGCTGGATATTGTATCAGCAATGGTCCACCACCCAATGGACATCCAGCCAACTTGACACAACTGTGGGAAGCATTGGGTTCCCCATGGGCCAGCATCCCTGTGGAATGCTTTCGACACCTTGTGGAGGCCATGCCCCAATGAAGTGACTGTTCTCATGGCAAAGGGGGGGCGCGCGCGCAACTTTATATTAGGAATGTGTTCCAAATGTTCTGGTATACTCAGTCAGTGTATATTTCTAGAAATGATGAGGGAGGTGTACTTTTCAGGGTTTATATTCAGCCTCTGAATTACCTCACTCTAGAAGGGTCAACCAGTTTTTGGGGAATTTTTATCTGAGTAACAGTTTTTGGGCTTTCCTTGCCTCTACAATGATGTATTTTGAACTTTTAATCTTGCCTGATTTATTTGTGTGGAGTGAACTGCATGTGCTTAATTTTCTGTGATTTTCCTCCGTTCTCACTGGGCTGAGTTGACCTTTAAGTGCTGTGATCCAGTCTGAACTAGCTAATCTACTATGTGATTGTGTATCCTGATCTGACTCCTGCCCTTTTGTTGCTCCAGAGCCCTGGGGTTCTGGCAGCCGTGGACACCACCATTCACAAGGCGGTGGGAGACCGCTTCAAGATCTCCGGCTTCCCCACCGTCAAGTACTTTGAGAAGGGAGAGGATAAGTTCACTCTACCCCACCTTAGGAGCAAGGACAAGATCATTGAATATCTACAGAAGTGAGCCATGTTCTTCTATAGTACTTTGTCCTTCCATAACCCAGGGTCAACATAAGCCTGGTCCAGATCTGTTTGCTATTTTGCCAATTCCTAGTAATATTCTCAGCACAAACTGATCTAGGACCAGGTCAACACACCAGTTCCAGATTAGTTTATGTAAAATGGGCTTAAACTGAGGCAGTTCTCAATTTCTGGAGTCAAGTGTTGGTGTGTGTCTCACCCCTTCATTGACTTGATGTAGTATGTTAGGATTCGGGCTGACACGTCACATTCTCTGCTGAGCTTAACTGGCTAGATATGATGCCTGTTATCTCCAGTGGACTATGAAGTCTTGCGAGATCACAAGGATGTTAGATGGTGCAAATGAACAACAGTAAGCTGCTTTGAGGGTGCTTTACTATACTGCTAGATGCAGTGATGTAATGCTCATGTTTTGTATTGTTGGAACCCTCAGTTTTAACAATGATCAATTTTTATTTTTTCTATTAAGCTAGTGCGATCAAAAGTTTCTGAATGTCTTTTTTTCAAACTGATCCACAATTTTTCCATTGTTTGTGACCCCAGCCCCCAGGCGCCCCCTCCCCCAGAGCAGTCCTGGGAAGACAAGCCGTCTGGTGTCAGCCATCTTGGAATGGAGGACTTCAGGGAAGTTTTGAAGAAGAAGAAGCATGCCCTCGTCATGTTCTACGCACCATGTACGTCGAATGTGACATTTGGAATAACTAGTCTCAGGCAGGGCTACCTCATCACGAGACAGTGATTTCCAAATCGTCTCTGCTACATTAGCACCCTACTAGTGACGATGACACTGCACCGCTTGTTAGTGTCCGATATAACAACATTTGATTGAACTTTTTCTACTTTTTTTAGAAAGTAGACAGCATTGACAGGCCAATACAGCATCTCATATCCTTTCAGCGGACTCGCACACCCTTCCTTCCCAAGTAATTCAGGACAGGTTCATGGGTTGTGCAGGCTGACAGTAAAGAAGCTCTGCAGTCCCTGTCTGATAAGAGACTTAAAAGACCATCACTGCACCGCCCGTCTTCCTCTTAGTTAACATGAAACAAAACAACGCCTTTGGTTTTTCCTCCACAAAGAGTTTGAAGAGTGGAGACCCAGCAGAACACAGCAATAACAACCTGCTCTGTTTTTGTCCCTCTTCTCCTAATTCTCTTTGTAACAACCGCCTATTAGGGGCTTTGAGAGATCAAACTACTGACTTACACATGAAGACTGTCTAATCTAATGCCTTCAGACAATATGTAAATTGTTAGTTAAAGGAGGGCGTCTGTTAATTGCAACCTCATCAGATCTTCTGAACTAAACTGCTACCTCTAACATGTATCAGAGCAACGCTACCTACTCCTATCCCCAGGAATTTCCTGCTAGTTATTTTTGTTGCAATTCAATAAATGCTTATTTGTATCATACATTTTTAGGCTAAATACTGGAAATTATTTGTAAATAAAGCATTAACACTTAATGGTGTGCTTACACCAGAAAGCTACTGTATATTTCAATTGGACTTGTTGGGAATTGTCAGTTTGAAGTGTTGAATCACGATTGGATTGGACAAACTGGTATATTATACCCTGCATCTATTGGAGAGTCACAGCACATCGTTTTTACTACTATAGCTCTTACACCAATTACATAAGAAGATGAAACATATTTCACATTCTTTTACATAGAATGGGAAAATCTGAGCATAAGGCTTGCTGCAGCTCCCTGTGGTTCTATTGTTGAATATCAATTATTACTGATGTGAAAGGGACTAAAATGACTGAAGGCATTCTCATGGTGAAAAGGAGAGGGTTCTCATTTAATGTCTTTTTTTTTTGTCCATTTTCAGCAGAAAAGCAAACTATCCAGAAGTATTCACTTACTTGGTAATCTTCTTACACAGTGGCAGCAAAAGTGGTATCAGTAATCACTTTAAAAAAAGAGTTCTTACAGTAGTTGACCCTAAGCAGGTAAAGCGTCTCTTGTGGATGTGCATCCCCTTGCTGAAAGTCAAGGGGGCAGTCGTTATCTGCGATATCCAGCATTCTTTAGTATAAATGGTATTCCTGCCATTCTGAGCCCTGGTAAATGTGGTCTGTCCCAAATGGCACCCTATTCCCCATATAGTGCACTACTTTTGACTAAGGCCCTATGAGCCAAAAGCAGTGTTATATAGGAGACAGGGTGCCATTTGGGACATAGCCAGGGCATTGTGGTCAATGAGGCAGGGTCCATCTTTAGCTCTGATGCTGGTCATCATCATAACAACAACCATAATAAGAAGTGGGGAAATTGGTTGTAACAGTATTTATTTTTTGCACCATTATGTATTTTCAGTCATGGTCCATAAATGAGGAAGTGGAGAGTTGCACAATCCAGGCTTTGTTTACAGAAACCGAAACCTGACTGTATTTGTATCTTTCAGAAAATGTCATTCAACAAACCTTTTTAGTGAGTTAATGCTTGCGTCACCTTTTTGCTAACCTTCATATCACTGTGGTGAACTGTGACGTCAGTCTGTTAGATACGTGGGCAGCATGTCAAACAGACTGGTGTACCACACAGGAGGGCTTTAAATGTGCCTGTCCCAGTCTGTACAGTGACTAGAGGATGGGTGTTCGCACACATGCATACCTTTTGTGTGGTGGGGTTCAGGGAGCCAACCGGTGGCTGGGACAGATATGGATGGCCTGAGGAAAGTGGCAGGGAGGTTTCATTTATGACTCCAATAAAGGGATTTATAACTCCCTATAAAATACAAGTGAGCCATCACTAATGTGGGGTAATTCTGAAAGGGACAGGCTGGCCCGGGAAAGTGTTGGAGGGGGGGGTGTGTTTGAGAATGTGAGGGAGCATAATGATCACTCATAGGTTTTGTGTGTTTGAATTACAATAAATCCTGTTGTCTTTATGTGGTATTAATGGTAGGTAGTTGGGGTGAGTCAAGGGTCAGTCTATTCTGTAATAACCTTGAGTGTGTCTCTCTGCTCCCTGCTCCCTAACAGGGTGTCCCCACTGTAAGAACGCTGTCCCTCACTTCACCACAGCAGCAGATATCTTTAAAGAGGACCGCAAGGTGAGCCTCCCTCCGACCTTCCTGAAATGTACACGTTGTCTATTTTTCTTTATTCTTCTTCTGTCTCAATGTACCGTTGACCTTCATAAGCATTACTACTTTTAGATGCACTCTCTGGCTTGAACTTAAGTTAGATACTGTACTCCCTCTCTACCTCCAGCCTCAGTTAACCTCTGACTCCTTCATCCTCTCAATCCATCTGACAGCCTCCCTCTAAGTCTAATACGTTCTGATTCCCCAACTCAGTCACTGTTTCCAGTTGTTAGCAAGACCCTATCTGACTCACCTCTGTACACACGTGTGCACACACACTGTAACTAACTCGCTGAACAACAGGGCAGCATGCTTGGCTGTACTCACAGTAAGCATTAATGATCAACACTAACTGACCACAAACGGAGGTTAAAACTTCTTAGGGCTGAGATCCCACTAACTGGATCGATATGACAACAGCCAGTGACCGTGCAGGACAACAAATTCAAAACGGAAATCCCATAATTAAAATTCCTCAAACATACAAGTATTGCACACCATTTTAAAGATACACTTCTTGTTCATCCCACCAGTGTCCAATTTCAAATAGGCTTTACAGCGAAAGCACCACAAACGATTGTTAGTTCAGAGCCAAGTCACAGAAACACAGCCATTTTTCCAGCAAAAGAGTAGTCACAAAAATCAGAAATAGAGAATTAATCACTAACCTTTGCTGATCTTCATCAGATGACACTCATAGGACTTCATGTTACACAATACATGTATGTTTTGTTCGATAAAGTTCATATTTATATAAAATCTCAGTATACATTGGCGCGTTTATGTTCAGTAGTTCCAAAAACATCATTTTGCAGAGCCACAGGGGGGCAGCATTCTGAATTTTGGCTGAAAAGCATGCCCAAATTAAACCGCCTGCTACTCGGGCCCAAAAGATATGATATGCATATAACTGGTAGATTTGGATAGAAAAACTAAAGTTTCCAAAACTGTTAAAATAGTGTGTGTATAACAGAACTGATATGGCAGGTGAGAACCTGA